>NC_133474.1:22866381-23076015 GCF_025370935.1 Choristoneura fumiferana | reverse complement strand
TGACCCGGGACTATTGTAGCTGGGGGATATTGTATCTGAACCGTCTGATGGCGTCCTTACGACGCCATTTTCTTCTCGGCCATTTTACGTTGTGTTCGTCAGAAGACTATCTTCATACAACACACATGAACATGGCGAGCATGGCGTCGTATGGACGCCATTATACGGCTCAGATACAATATCCCCCCGGCTACAATAGCAGAGGGTTACCATTATAATATAAATAAAACTATACAAAAAACGGCTAGACGGACTTTGATGAAATTTGGCATGTAGATAGCTGAACATCTGGAATAACACATAGGCTACTTTTTATCCCGTTATTCCACGAGATTGGGATAAAATCTCGAAATAACAACCGCTGGAGTCATGAAATTTGGCATGGTTGTTTTTAATATAACGTCAATGAAAACCACGATGTAATTTTTGGGAATTCACATGGGAATTTTATATGTCACTTCTTGATGCTAGAATAGCTGGACGGACTTGGATTAAATTAGGTAAGTATGTAGATGGTATGGAAACACATAGGCTACTTTTATCCCAATATTGATTGATATTGATTGTTCAAATTTTAACTGCATTCTTAAGCATAATTTAGTACATTTTTGGACTCAAAAATCAATAGGTTTATAGCAAATTGGCTTTCTGTATATGGTATATACCGCATCCTGACATTCAGGACGGCTGGTGTATTTCCACATTTTAATAACTTTATGTACGGACTGCTACAATTACTCTTAAAATAGAAACTAAATAGTACATTTTGAGTATTTTTTTAGAATAGATGTTTCTTTGATATTTATAATGGTACACCGTCATTCTGACTTTCACGGATAATTTTAAACAGATTTATTCAGTATCGTAATGATCACTATCTGAAGTGTCGCCTGTGACATTTATTACGAAGGGCTGTATTCCAGCGTCACTCGCCACGTCCATGATCCCATCCAGCTTCTTCATCTGCTCTTCTTCCTTTAGAACGTGACTGACGCATTTCGCCCATTCTTCTGCTCCGATCCTCGCCAACCCTTCTTTCAGTAATATTTTGATTTCTGCCATTGTGAAAGTTTTGTTTTTTCTTCCAACAAAAGATTTAACTTGTGCCCATATGAGTTCAATAGGATTAAGTTCGCAATGGTAGGGAGGAAGGCGAAGCACAGTTACTCCCTTTGATGCAGCGTAATCGTCCACATATTTAGTTTTATATTTCTCCTTATCGAACTTTGAGAGTAGCTGCGCCTTAATTTCTTTTGTTTCAAAAGCTATATTTTTGCTTTGTAGCCATGCCTGTATAGCGTCCTTCCTCCAGCTCATGTTAGGCACATTTTCGAGTTGGCGAGAATGGTATGGGGCATTATCCATCACCACAACAGACCCTGGCTGAATCTTGTCCAAAATACGTTCAAACCTGTAATTATAACTGGATATTATACTCATGTTTTAATAGAATCCACTGTATAATTAAATGACAGATAATTTCCTTCAACACTCACCATTTTTCAAAATTATGAGCGTCCATTTCTCCATGGTAATCACCTTCCGTTTTTTTTGCCTCGAAGATCCATTCTCCTCCTTCGACAAATCCATCTTCGTTACCAACATGGGTAATAATTAGTCTTCTCCCTTTTTGAGGATTTTTCAATCCGCTTGAGAGGCCGCGTAAAAATGCTTGTTTACTACTTTTTATATCATTGTCCATCCAGACATAATTGCAGGTATGCCCTAATTAACAAAATGAAAAATGTTTTTCATTGCAAGAAAACTATGATTCCCTTGTTCAAAAGTCAAGGGAATAAGAACCAGGGAAATAAGAACAAGTGTCACTTGTCGATTCTGCCGAAACTGTTATTATAAGAATTACCATAAACTCAACACATATAGGCATTTATGAAGTTTTCTTTTTACTAAGCACTGTGTACCAATCGCGGGGATAAAATCTAAATATATAAAAGGCAAACCGTGATCCGTATGGTGTTAAAGACTTAAAATGGGGGAGGGGGTTTTTCATACAATATAATTATATGATATATTTTTACAGTTATTTATAATCTTAAATAAAAAAGAGATCGTGCCCTAGTGAGATCTAGTGCTAATGTAATGTCTAATAAATAGTATGGATGGTCAATTATTTTAATTTTGCAGGATCTTTTTCCTTCCAGAAGGTGTAAATTGAGTATTTCAAAAATCATCCAGTAGTCAATGAAAGTATATAAACATACCTTAGGAGTCTAAATAGATTAAAAATAAAACTAACCAGCATTAAGCCATGTTTCATCCAGATAATATATCTTTTTTTTCAGCCTTCTGTATTCGGCTATCCTCATCAAATAGTTTACCCTCAGAATTTGCAGGTCAGGTCTATCCAATAAAATACTTTTTCTTGATCTTTTTGAAAAAGAAAAGTTCAGTTTCTTAAGAATTCTGTACATCGTAGTCCATGAAAATGTAGGCAGACTGTCGTCGTCATTGACCGCTGCCGTGATTTTCGCAACCGTCGGCAATTCACCATTGAAGTAAAACTGATGAACTTTTCTGCGTATTGCAGACAAAACAAATTCATCCAGGTTAGCAATTATTGCTCGATTTGGAGGTTTTTCCTAGAAACATCGACGGAAGTTAGTCACTTAATTACACTAGTCCTAAAACAAATAATCAATAGCATACCTAGTCAAAGGCAATTATAAAAAAGATTACAAATATATCATTACAATAAGGTATAGTTAAAACAAAGTTCTTACCCACGTCTGTATGCCATTGTCTCAAAACTACTGAACAGATTTTCACGCGGTTTTCACCAATAAATAGAGTGATTCATACCTATGCTATATGTTTTGCCTCTTGTTCTTAGAGGAGGCCTGTGCCCAGCAGTGGGAAGTATATAGGCTGGGATGATGATGATGATGATATGCTTTGCTACCCGTGCAAAACTATGGCGAGTCGCTAGTAAATATAAAAGGTTTATATTTTATTTACATACTTTTGGCTGTATTTCTTGATTTTCATGATATTTTTTCATAACACCACGTACTACATTCTGAGAGACGTCCATGATTTCCGAAGTCGTTTTATAAATTTCCATTTTGAATGGGTATGTAGGCGTGTTTTTTTCCAAATAATTGTAAATATTCACTAGAATTTTTCTTTCGTTCACAGTTAATTGGTGTTTGACCACTTTAGCCTTTTTGGTCGGCGGGGTAATCCCCGACGGACCAGGCTGCAGTTCGCTCATTATAATCTTAAAAATCCAATCGTAACCAATAACAAATTCCGTGATGCCGTGCAAAGGTTGTCGTTCCAAGAAAAATAGTTCCAAATCGTTAAGCAAATCGAAGTCCAGAAATAAAGAAAAAATGTCGTCTATTAAGGTCTCACCGAAACAGAAAAATCCACTAACGCACAGAACTCACCAGCACTCACCCAGGACAGTGAATGAAGAGTTTTGAGATTGAGAGGCAAGAAATGCCAATGTCAAATTTTTAAATCTATGGCTAGTTTTAGAAAGAAGGGAATAAGTATTTTCTTTTATGTAAATCATTTTAAAGTTCACTATTATAATAGCTAGTATTATAATTCCGCCCGCGACTTCAGTGGCATTGAATTGATTTTTCGCGTGAGACACAATAATTTCCAGCATAAAAGTAGCATTGAGGGTTGCCTTCGATTTTCCTAGGATCCCATTCGTCAGCTCCTGACTTGGTGACAATGGGACCACATGGCGTATATAGAGGGGGACCGGGTGGGCTATGCCCACCCCAGTGTGGTCTTGTGCCCACCCCAGGTAAAATTATCGCGTATCAAAGACACAAAAAAATATATTAAATAAAAAAAGTAAAAAACCCGACTGCCTTAAAAACTAAAAGGAAGAAAATAAGTCTAGTGGTCTAGAACTCCGTCAAGTGGCTTATTTAAAGTTCAACAGTCGGGACCCATTCAAATCGTGACCAGCTCAAAAGTTCTTGGTAATGGGTCCCGACTGTTGAACTGTAAATTAGCTACTTGACAGAGTTCTAGACCACAGACTTATGTATGTAAACTCTTTATTGTACAAAATAAGTAAACAAACTTATTTTCTGCCTCTTAGTTTTTAAGGCAGTCAGATTTTTTTTAATTAATTTTTTATTTTGTTCTTTTTTATATTTCTGTGAAAGTGATAGATTAAAAGTACCTACTATATCCCATATATATTTAGAATGGGCTTATTAATAAATAATAATTCACTTATATTTTTTGGCGAATTTTTCCTCAAGTTTATGATCTTTTCTAGAATTGAAAGGGTCAGTCAAAATATTTATTAATTTAGAAGAGGTATTTTAAATTTACATAAGACAGGGAAATGAGAGTAGACACAGGGAAGTCAAAATGATTTTTTGGTCCAAGAATGGACTCCACAGTGGATGTGATATTAGTAAATAGAAAAAATATATGAAAAATAGAAATCTACATAATTTGTACTAAAATACTATTTTATCGTCCAACTAGTGTTTACCCGCGGCTTCGCACACGTAAATCATTAGGTCCAGCAGATGAAATACCGGGATTTTTAAAAATTCCCGTGGGAATTCCCGAAAATTAAATCGTTGTTTTCATTGACATTACATTAAAACAATCATGGTCAAATTTCATGACTAAGCCCAGCGGTTATGAGTTCGAAATTTTATCCCTATCTTGTGGGAATATCGGAATAAAAAGTAGCCCATGTGTTATTCCAGAAGTCCAGCTACCTACATACTAAATTTCATGGCTCTTAGCCCAGCGGTTGTTATTTCAAGATTTTATCCCTAGTCTTAGTATCCCATGGGAATATCGGGTCAAAAAGTCGCCTATGTGTTATTCCAGACGTCCAACTACCTACATACCAAATTTCATGACTCTAAGCTCAGCGGTTGTTATTTCAAGATTTTATCCCTATCCCATGGGAATATCGGGATAAAAAGTATCCTATGTTGTAATCCAGGTTATCTAACTTTTCGCCAAATTTCATCCAAATCCGTCCAGCCGTTTCAGCGTGAAGAAGTAACAAACATACTCACTCACAAGCTTTCACATTTATAATATTAGTAGGATTAGTAGGATATAGTAGGAAGTAGGAATAGTAGGATAGGATTAGAAACCTTTATAAACCTTCATTAAATAGTGTAACTTAACACAAATAATTAATATTACGAATAAGTTAATAGGTATGCTTATGAATACGCTCTACGACCTGAACCAATAAAATTCCCCAATTTGCAGAGCCAGCCATAATTATCGGTAGGTAAGGTTGGTTCAGTCAAATAATTAATCTTGTAGGTACAGCACTAAATTTCCAGAGACAAGACCGACTATAGACCAACTTCAGTGAGGAAAAAATTATCATGTCAATTTGACAAATATAACGGATTTTCGTCTTCCAACTAATTATATAAAATAAACATATTTACACGATTATTTCATGATAAAATGATTGTTAAAAACAGTGGTGAGTTCATTGAGATGTGAATATGATCGGGATTGGCATTCAAATGTAAGTAACTACGGAGTAATCGTGAAAAATTGCTTTGTTTACACGATTGATTTTTTCCATTGAATAGTATTATACGTAAAAATCTTTAAATTTCTCTTTTATTTCTTAAAGCCCACAATTTACACCGCAAACGGAACGGACTCCGTTGGATTCAATTTAACGTACAGTCTAGTGCAAAAATAAGTGTCTATTCAAAACACTCAAAAATATGTTACTACGGCCTTATTGCGTCGGAATAAGAGTCTGTGGTACTTTTTTTTTAAACTTTGAATAACTTAATATTTTTGTACTTGACTGTACAACGATCGACTGCATGTACTGATTTGCCGAAGGAAACCTTCCAAAATTTCGAATTTTTTTGATATGGGATAATTTCAGAAACTTCTCACAATTTTGTATGGGGATAATTTATACATGGGGATAGAAATGTAAATTTAGAATTTTCCGTTTCTAAAATTTAAATTTCCTATATTTTTTGTGGAAATTTCCAGAAATTTCTGAGAACTTTCCCAACTTTTTGTAAATTTTCTGCAACTTGCACATCATGAAAAAACTTACATAGAACCTGTATTAAGTTGATCGATGTTAATTGAACCAAGTCATTAATAACTTAATAAGTCCGCTCCGTTCGCGGTGGAAATAGTGCTTTACGTTTTGTCTGGCCTCAAATAAAAACTTTCAATATTTTTGTATGATTGAAAGGTTTGTTTAAGCACGCAAGGAAAATGACGAAGCTCTTCGAGCCCGTTTGAGGACGCGATCTGAATTCGCTTAACTCTTATTTTGTATCTAAAAACTCACTCACCGGGATGAGTTGCACTTTCCGGGACAAACGGACCATCGAGGAAAGTTGTTTCTTTATTTTAAAAGATATCGGCCCAGTTATTTGCTCGGAAAACAGAGGGGATGTAACTTGTTTTACCTTTCATATGGCATTTTTATAGTAAATTATTTATTTACACAACCTATCATGAAACGCCGCCATTTCATGATTTGACCAATTTAAGCAGATCATGAAATTCCTAGGCATATCATGAAACGCCGCCATATCGGTTCTGGCACTTCGCCGGCCGCTACCGCGGCACGCTCGCTTCGCTCGCTCAACCCATGCGTTGTGGTCACAATTCATACTAACCACTCTTCGCTCGTCGTACTTATTTTTTTCTTATTTTTCCTTTTTTTTTGATGAGGAGAATCTGGCAAAAAATTAAGATATTTTTTGATTAGTTTATATTGGTTCACCGTCCCAGGCTATATGCCCCACTGGTGTGTACTGGCCTCAGAATAAGAGTCCTTGAGCCATAATTCCCACGCGAGCCCACTGCAGATTGGAAATTCACGCACACCTTGGAATTGCTTCGCAGGTTCGCGCAAGTTTCCTCACGAAGCTCGTGTAAAATCAAATGAAATATCGCGCATTCGAAAAATTCAGAGATGCGAACGCACAATTCTCTGCTTGATAATATGCCATAGGTTAAACCACTAGACCACCACGGCTGTTACTCTCTCAAACTCTTTAATTATGAAACAACAATAAGCTTAGCTTGCCCATTGTCTTTACAATGAAGTTTTAAATTGAGCTCAACATAAACCCCTTCGAGTTCTTTAGCAAAGAATAGACCCCGAGTCCCGAGCGGCGCGCGGAGGACGGCAACAATGCGCAGTGACAGCCTCCGCCAGAACATTTGGAATGTCGCATGTCTGTATTGAGTACAGCGTTCGCAAATAAACTCTCATTTCATCCAGAAACCGTTAGGAGCTTGAATAAAACTTAACTACCATTAAAGTTTACGATTATAACAAAAATACACGCTATATAGAAAGATATACAAGATGCTAATCAAATAACTGGAAATCTAGTAGTTTTTTTTTCAGAATCAAGAGTAGAATCGATTATTAATACATTTTGAAGCAGGTTGTGTGTGTTTTCACAAGCTTTTCTACAATAAAATTAAATAAGCTAAAAGTATAATAAATCTAAAAATGGACCCGGCGGCATGGTACCAAAGATGCGGGCAGCATTTCCCCGTTGGATCACAAGATTGATGCGTTGAGCTCCTGTGGTATCTCTGAGTCTCTTTGATAGATCTTTGAAGAGACTCAGAGCGCCAGGGCCCCACGGACCAAGGGTCACGACGCCGAAAGCTACAAAATCATATTCGGCACCGACACTGTATTTTCCTGTTTCAGCATTTCTGCTGCTGCTGCTGCCTGATGCTTCGGTGAAGATAAGACGGGGCCAGTGTCAAAACAAGTTGCGGCATAAAACATAGATCGTCCTCGTCAAACTGAACAGTATTAGTTCAGCGACTTTAAATAATGGAGTCTGAATTTTCCTTTTTTCATACAAATTAAATTCTGCTAAATAATGTGAACGCCATCCTAGAACACAACTGACGTCGCCTGTCACGCTACGAACATCAAACATTTTGCTTTACATTGCTTCTTCGTATAAACTTAAAAGTGTAATATAAATTAAAAAACTAATTATTTTTAAAAATCGCTGAACTAATGTTGTTCAGTTTGACGAGTATGATCTGTTTACATTTTTTGCTCGTATTACAGGCCACACCCGGTATTTCACCTCTAAAAACTGTTTAATGGACTTTTCCAAACCCAATATAACAAAACTAACATCTGTTCGGGGCGCAGCTTGTTTTTCATTAGCATATCTTAAATAAGGTGGTTGTAACGCCTGAGTAATCACTACTCAGCATCTTCCATATTTGCCGAAGCTCTCGAGCCGATTAAATATTCATTAATTGACGGCAATAGACTCGTGCGTGTTCAGCTGCTATATCCCGCATATATTCCGCCAATAAACTAAGCTAGCAACATAATAAAGGTAACCCGGGCGATAAATCAGCAAGACAAACGGAGACGCGCTCCCTATGGAAAGACAATACCATCTATTCTGGTTGCAGTGTGCTCGTAGTCGGGTGCGGCTCGTCTGTGATCGCCCTTAGACAATTTGTTGGACGTTGGTTTCGATAATTGGGATTCTGGCTCGGGTATTCACCTGCCTGAATTTATATATAGAGGCTTGATAGTGCTGTTGATCGAAAGTCAAATGTCAATAGTCTATTGCTAGCTGTTAGATAGCAAGAAGATGGATATTATACAGTGTGTTACCGGCAGCGGGGCTTTTTTTAAGGAAGATTAAGGTAACTGAACTAAAATTCTGACTTTGTTAACTTTCTAACAAAATTATAATTGCCAGCAATGAACAGCAAAGTAAATTGACAAGAAAGTGTAAGTGACAGCCGACAGATACTTTGATTATTACAGGGGGCCTACCACGCTCTCTTAATACGATTCAGTTTAGGCTCTAAACTGAACGGCATCGCTATTTCGTACCACGACGTTACTTTTGCGATTCAGTTCAAGCACGGATCAGCGACAGCGATACAGACATTTTCATTCACTCACTTCAAGCGGTTTTCGTACCATGACGCTTAACTTGAGTGAGAATTGAATCGCTTCAGTGTCAAATTTAGCGATTCAGTATAAGTAACTAATTCTGTCAATTCTTTTGGAATTTTAAGTGTTTTACTTGGAATATTTTTCAATTTCAAGAACTTTTAAACTTTTATTCAAGTTTTATAACTTTTCATAGGTATTCACGACATTGTGCTTCTTAACTCCTCATTGATAAAACTATTTTTTCAGTGAGAAAAGAGACTCGTGGATTAGTGACAGCGTAAACATTTTATTTGTAATCAACACAACGGTTGCTAAGAACACGGAATGACATAGAGTTATGGTTTTCCAAAATAAAGAGGTTTTAGTATACAATATTTGGTTTGCATATAGCGGCATCCCTTTCGCGACTTAGCGTTTCAGTTTCGGACCAGAGACAATATCGGTCTTTCATTCACTTGTAAACCATTGAGACTCAGCTCTGAGAAATAAACGTCGACGTAAATTTCGACGATTCAATTTAGGTGCCTAAATTGAACTGCTCTGCGTTTGTATTGTTTATGAAAAGATCATGGTAGGCCCCTGGTCAATTTACTTTGCTGTACATTGCTGGCAATTAAAATTTTGTTAGAAAGTTAACAGTCTGAATTTAAGTTTATTAATGTCATGGTTGAGTTACAGAAATACGTTACTTTAACCTCCCTTAAAAATGACCTGGCTGCCGGTAACACACGTAGATAGCGCAAATCGAAGCAATACATTAGTTTAGTTCACAATACAATAGCAAAATGACATCGTCTCAAACAGAGTAACAGGTGTTTCTGGTGTATTAAAATGCCCAAGTGACCTCTTTCTAGCGATGCAAGCTTACTAACCAACTCACAACTGATATCCTCACACACTTGTAACATGCTTTTGTTACAGAATTCATCCTTTTCACACTTTATACGTTAAACAAGGACGTGCGCTACGAGTCACGTAGCCCAGACCTGCAGTACTGGCACGGCGCCAAGCAGCTAATACATTTTCCTACACCTCAGTTTCCCTCGCTGCATCCCTTTCATACTGGAGTTGTTAGAAAGAGACGCAAGCGAAGAATCATAAATCTTAAAGGAATTCGCGAGCCATTAGGGCATGCCAGGGTGACAGTTTGATGGTCAAAGCCAAAGGTACGACCCTGTAATCAACTAGCAAATCGTTCACGTTTTGCTTGTGAAGTTTACTTTCACATTATAAACCTTAAATCGTAACACCAACGACGATGGAATGGAGCTCAATACTAGCTTAGAGCATTTGCATAGCACGTTTTATAAACTAATTAATTATTATAGGTTATTTTTTTATCCCAGGATACTAACCAATTGATAATTGAAAGTCAAATTCCATTTTGGACACACTTAACTTTAAAACTGGTTGTGAAGATATTCAAGCAAAGGTGTGTAACATATTCAAGCGGATCGCATTTGGCTTTGATATTTTATGTGATCTATTTCTCCTGAATTGTCACAAAAGATTGTAAAACACTAGCTGCAACGGGTCGACCACACGAGCACATTCATTAAGTAATTTTGGAAAACAGCTAATATATGTAAGAAAATTGATAGAGACACAAAACATGGTCAGATTATAGTTTTTTCTCATAATCATATAACGAGGAGCCGTTAAAATATGCACAAAGCAAGATTTTATGATTATATATTGAATTACATTTTACTTTAATCGGCACAGCGTCAGAAATTAATTCATTTATATGAACAGAATATCGCAATGGCCCCGCGACCGGCTCGCTTTATAATTGTTTCCTCAAAAAACCTATTGTTTCATTTTTCTCTGCGACAAAGTAACGGTTCTTATTTGAACAAGAAAATTGGAAATAAGTCCGTTCACTCGAATAAATAGTCACAAAGCCGTCTGAAAAAGCACTGAGGAAAAAACCTCCCAGCGTCAGCTGCCATACAATCGTATTTTAAATCTATAAAGGGGAAGCGAATAAAACGAATCTAATTTTAAAAATAAACTTTGTGTCGACATCCTTTCCAATTAATAATTTTATAAATTAAACAACTCTGAAACAGTTATTGTGAATCGAATCGGCGTAATTTAAACGTTGTTTGTTTTGTGTGCGGATTTATTAGTTTGTGTTTGTATGTTTGATAGAAATCTTGCTAGTATATTATCTTTTCATTCCAATTCACTTCCGATTCGCATATTGAATCGTTATTTGTAGGTATCTGAACCGATAAAAAGTATATTATTTTTCTATTTCTGTACATGATACAACACAATATTCATAAGATTATGTAAAAATAGCTATTTTGCTAAGTATACCAAAAAAACAGGAAAGTCTTCTTGTTTTTGTGTCTTAAGAAGAATCCCCTAATTATTTATAATTCTTCACCATGGTGTCAAAGATCTGGGTAAACAGAGTCGGTATTCATTTATCAGGGATAAAAATCCTATGTCCTTTCCCCGGAGTCAAACTATCTGTTTACCACCATATCTTGCTAACCACCGGGTCACATTATGTCCGAAATTCTCTCAGCTTTGCTCATTATTCTCCATTATCTATAAGGTAAGATACTCACGTATCAAAATATTCTTAGGGGCTGTTTCACCATCCATTGATTAGTGTTAACTGACGGTTAGATGTGATGCCGTCTCTATTTGTTTTGTTCGAATAGACGGAGACGGCATCACATTTAACCGTCGATTAACGCTAATCAATGGATGGTGAAACAGTCCCTTAAGATATTCAGGGATACCAGTTCTATTCTTAATTGGACGTCGACAGGATGTTTGTAACCCACAAAATATCAGCGTCTATTTGTTTCAAATAAATCTTTACAGAAATATCTTTTAATTAGGCTCTGCCTTCGACCAATTACCAAGCTTATTAAACAGTAACGACCGCCTCATATTTATTTACGAGAGTTTCTTTATTTATACTTTCATTCGGAGACGAAGCTATAAAGGATATTATAAGTAATAGGGAAGTACATTATATGCTTGGAGACATGCGTAATTGAAACGGAATAATATTATCAATGTTCAGTGCTCTTCTTGCAAAATAAATGTTATGGAATTTCTTTTATATTGGTTTTCCGTGAAAAGTGTATTTCCAATATAATTAATATCAATTGACACTTCTGAAAAAACCGCTTGAAGACACTCGATCACAAACGCGAAATTTTAAGAGAAAGACCCAATCCCTCCTATGCAGTACTTACATACAATTTACAAACCAACTATGTATATTAATATGCACCCTGCGGTAGAGTTTTTAAAACTTAACGCCATACCGTCACTTACAGCTGTTTAAAGCACAGGTTAGGCCGCTTATGGAGCACTGTTCCCATTTCTTGGCTGGAGCACCCCAGTATCAGCTTCTTCCATTTGACCGCATCCAACGTGGGGCTGCTAGATTTGTCGGCAACCGGGAACTCTCTGACCGGCTTGATCCTCTGGCAATGCGGAGGGATGTTGCATCTCTCTTGTAAACCGCATTTAATCATGAGGAGTGTTGCGATGATTCGGATTGTTGCCTGCAGCTAGTTTTCACTACCGTACTTCGCGCAGCCGTCACTCATTTCATCCTCGCCACCTTGATGATTGGCAATCTAGCAACGTCCACTTTAAGCGAAACTTTTTTCCACGCACAACTTAAGTATGGAACCAGCTTCCTGAGACAGTGTTCCCGGAGCGATACAACTTAGGGATCTTTAAAATACGAGCCTATCAATCTCTCAAAGGGCCGGCAACAAACCTGTGATATCCTTCGTGTTGACAGGTGTCCATGGGCGGCGGTGATTGCTTCCCATCAGGTGACACGCATGCTCATTTGTCCCCTCTTATATAAAAAAAAAACTAAGTTCGGTCTAAGACATATATTAGGGCTCACGCTAGGAAATAAGTTACATTGTTTTAGTCAGGGTTGCCGTCATTGAAACCGATGTGGAGGACTATATTAATAGTATATTATACAATCGCAATTAAATACAAGCTGTATTTAGACTCCCAGTAAGGTAGCAATTTTAATAATGAATTCTCATTAAAAATCAGTCTGGTGCTTTTTAGCCGTAAATAATTTGAAACTTACGTTTTCGTACCTTAGAAGCCTAATTTGACGTCTCGCTTACCCAGAATAGCTGATGTAACCGGCGAAATATGACGAGCAGAGCCGACCCCAGCTGAAATAGGATACGGCTAGGCAAATGCTTCGCATAATAAAGTTATTTTTGCTAGCTTTTCATTTCGTATGAATCCCTCAATGCGCAAGACTAATATATAGGTAGGTACCTACTTTGCCGAAATTCAGACAAGTGAAAAATAGAATCTGTAGATTTATTTGACATCTATTTACGGCGGAAAACTTCTATTGTGCCATTTAACAATAATCTTGACTTGGCCTTTCGCTATTTAGAATTTCTCAAAATCGTATTGACTTTCATACCAATTTTATTTTTAATGGTTATTCTATTGATATTCTAAAAAAATATTTAGTGATTTTTTTCCCTTCCATTATGACGATCATTAATTCGTAAGAACAATGCAAATTTCACTTTTATTTCCATATGGTGCTATGGTTCTTAACCTCAGTTATAAAGATGATTCCGTTGAAATTATTAAAATTGTGAAAGCGGTCACCACTTTCCTGAATGCGCTTCCCGGCCGCAACTCGCAATGATGGCTAATTTCCCCCGAGCGCGGCATACATACTTTAATGACATCATACCGGCACGTGTGTAATAAACCACTATTTCTATGCGATGTTTCATGTTGCTGTCAGAAATATAATCCTACTAAATGCGGAACTTTGCTTGTATGCATTTGTTTGTAATATAATTGTTCAGCATGTCTCTGCTGACAGAAATATAATCCCTGAAACTTACGCTCGTATGCATTTGTTGAAATGTTGCAACTAGTAATATAATTGTGTCCTGCCTAACGTTTCTCAAGCTCGCGTCGCGATCTCAATTAAATGACAGTAGTTGTATGGGAAATCTGTCATTTGATTTCGTTCGCGAACACGGCCTCTGAATCCTGGGAATAACACATAGGCTAGTTGTTATCGATATTCCCACAAGATCTGGATGTAAAGTTGTTCGTGAAACTGCCCTTAGATTCAATGGCGTAATTTGGCAAGGATGTTTTTCACGCAATATAAATGAAGACTGCGATGTAATTGTCAACAATTTTCAGAAGTTCAAAACTATTATTTATTATACAGTTTATCGTGAGTTAGGATGTGTTTATGTTCTGCGTAACTAAGGCATACAATACTAGTATTTTTGTGTAATCAAATTTCATAATCAGTTTATATAAATCGTTATCATTATCCATTGATTAATTATTTATTTGAAGTCATCGTCTTTCATATATCACACAGAGAATTTTTAATATCCAATTACTCTACAAAAACGACCCACTGGGCATATATGGGTTAAAGCGATTCTGAAGGAGCCATTTAGTTAATAAGACACATACATTAATTTTTAAGGCACTTCTGTTTGTGCGTTAGTAAATGGATTACAATTTCTAGAATGACTGATGAGAAATAACCTAATGGTCAAAGCGTATAGTCACCAGCGCACCAATATCTGAGACGACGAAGCGTGCGTAAATATCTGGCACAACTATTTTTAGGGACGGTACGACGTGTCAGATATTTTTGCCAGCTCCGCAGTGGCAGATATTAATGCAGGCACGAAGCCGCTGCAAGAACTAGTTTAAGAGCGTTTATACCGGTTGAGCTGGCAACGTTGCATTTTCGTTAATTTTTCTCGATTATTCCATAAAAATTGAATGAAAATTAACAATGTGGTCTGTGGTGGTGTGGTCTAACTCTTCTTAATATATAAGTTAACTAGCTTTTGCCTGCGGCTTCGCCCGCGTGGAATTCGATTATCGCGCGCTGTTCCCTCGGTAACTGTGCATTTTTCCGGGATAAAAAGTAGCCTATGTCATTCTCTGGCCCATAAACTATCTCTGTGCCAAAAATTACGTCGCTCCGTTTCGACGTGAAAGACGGACAAACATACACACAAACATACGAAACACACACTTTCGCATTTATAATATTAAGTATGTATATAAGTATGGATGTATTGTGTCTACTCCGTGATAGACTTTTATATTCTTTAAAAACGAACTAATGTTTATTACTGGTTTTTAAAGAAAATAAAAGTCTACCACGAATAATTATTGGAGTAGACACATTAACTTATATATTAAGAAGAGATCAATCAGACAACATTTTTAATTTTTATTCAATTCATGGAATAATCGAGAAAAACTAACAATAATGCAACGTTGCCAGCTCAGCAGGTATAAACGCTCTTAATACACGAACGAATTTATTGCGTAGCGTCCTAAAAAGTAAACGTTGTCAACAAAACATCTCGCTCGCTCGGCGACCATTCATCAACCTTTCACGTTATTTTTATAAGCGAGTGAGCATCGGAAAGATCATGGAACCGTCAAAGGGGCTGATAGCCGGTCCCCCGCGGCGACGCGTCATATCTGTCGGGGGCCATTAGCGACGACGGAACCCTCGTCACGCGAGCCCCGGGCCCACCGATCCACACAAACAATAACTCGACTTCATTTTAATAGCGATGTTTGTCGATTGTTCCTACAGTTGCTTCCGTCCGGCGGCGTGTTTTATAGTGTGCGCCGAGTTTGTTTTCCCGGAAGGTCCGTGTGTTACACGACTACCCGAAAATAATCGGACCGGTTTGAGTCAAACTCGCGTGTAGAACGATAAAATACATCAATAAGTAATTTTTAACACGCTTATAATGAGGTTCACCTGTAGCTGAGGGTTGCTGGCACTAGGCATGGTTTGCCCGGTGTACAAATATAATCTTGGATTAGGCTGAAGACGAAAGTCAATCAGTGCGTCCTACCCACATATTACGTGGTCAGTATTCACAAAAATCCGCACAAAGGGCTTGCTCGTTTCTCTTCGAATTCAACAACCGACACAGCTAAAGAGTGGAATTCCCTGCAAACTGTGGCAGTGGGCCGGCCATATCAGTCGAAGAACTGATAACCGCTGGGGCAAACGAGTTCTTGAGTGGAGACCGCGAATCGGCAAGCGTGGCGTAGGACGTCAGACTAGGTGGAGCGATGATCTTCGCAGGTTAGCTGGCCTGGATGAGACTCGAGGATCGTGCTCAGTGGCGTGCAACTGGAGAGGCCTATGTCCAGCAGTGGACTAAGATAGCCGATATATGATATATGACAAATATAATCTTAGATTATATTATAAAGTTTTAAACTTTCGTGATTTTCACTCATAGTTAAAATATCACGAACGAAATAATAATGTATGTGGTTGAAACGTCGAGGTAAATATTACTCGTGTGTTTTAGCTTGATAAGTCCCGATCGTGGTATTTTGACCATAATGTTGGATTGTGGGTAATCTAGAGGTTACGATTAAAATGTATCAATTTCACCGACCCTCCCCTAACTATGTAGGTAAGTACCCACTGTAAGTATATAACCTTTATGTAACGGACATCTTTGGATTTGATTTTCACCCACATCCTATTGTGGTATTGATACAAACCTTGGCAACTACAATTTTGATGACAGTGTTATAATAATCCATACTAATATTATAAATGCGAAAGTGTGTTTGTCCGTCTTTCACGCCGTAACGGAGCGACGGATCGACGTGATTTTTGGCATAGAGATAGTTTATGGGCCCGAGAGTGACATAGGCTACTTTTTATTCCGGAAAAATGCACAGTTCCCGAGGGAACAGCGCGCGATAACCGAATACCACGCGGGCAGAGCCGCGGGCAAAAGCTAGTGTTACCATAAAGCTGATCTGATGATAGAATCGGAAGCAGGCACTGGAACTCCAAGACAGAAAGATTACCGTATTTTGGCTTGTTAGAGTACACTGAGGATGTACTTTGGCCAAAAACGATACCCAGGGTCTGATAATGAAGCAGTCATTTTAAAACTATAATGTAGTAATTATAATATTCACAATAAAAGGTAAAAAATTAAATAAGCTAAAACTATAATAAATCTAAAAATGGACCCTGCGGTATGGTAACAAAGATGATTTTAAAAAATACATGATTACTACATGATTTAAAAAAAATATAAGTTGAATTCACACACAAATGGATGTATGAAAAAGTAAGTACAGTCACCAGCACCAATATCTGACACAACACAACAAGCGCACAAAAATATCTGATACGACTCTATTTCTTGGGCCGGAAGAACGTGTCAGATATTTTTGCAGGCTCCGCTGTGACAGATATTAATGCTGGTGACTGTACCTACGATGTTTGTTTGACTTTTTAGTTTACAAATTTTTTACTATCATTTATAGTAAGTAGATATAAAAAGATATTGAAAATATAAAGTATTTAAAAAGAAAAAAAACCTATAATTGTGTACTTTTTAATAGGGCATCATATTTAAATCACACGTTTCTTGAACGTTTTCCCGTTAATTACTATCTAGTAAAGAACTATTTTATCTCTCGCTTCTTCTCACTCATCTCTCCTTCTACTTAAAAAAATAGTGTTTTCATGGATAAAGAGGATAGTCTTTATCCTATAAAATTGCTTGGTTCTCTCGGGACAGCGACAAAGAAAAGATTCAGTAAAATCCTCTAAAGATTACTTCTTGTGGTAAATCGAATTACATCAAAGCTTAGGTACATTATAATAATGTAGTTTCATCGGATATCTACCGAGCCCCAGCCGTGCAATATACATCAGCAAGTAACATAACGCATTGTTGTGTTCAATGACCCTTTGTCTTACACGCACATTGTGGACATGACGCCATTGGCCCGGGTCAGTATTGCACACAATATCGCACCTGGCGAAGCGGTCTGCGTGCAGTTCGATCGATACCGAATCGGCTTAGTTCCACACAATTGGAGACCTAGTCTAATTCAGGGCTGCCTAACCTCATGCCTACCAAAGGTAGTTTTTTGGAATATTATTCGAAAGTTTCAAATTATATTGCTTAGAGCTTAAGATGTTCAGGGAAAACAGAGGAAAAAATCTCCGGCTTTTCCTACTAATTCTTCACTCTGTACTTTACAAAAGACCACAGTGTCCAATTATAATTATTTCTTATGTCCTTCCCAAAGGAAGGATGTAGCACGAGGCTAAAGCCAGATTTTGGCTATACAAGTCATCATCCGGAGATTTTATTAGTAAAGATACGTCACATGCTCGCAAAACATCCGAAAAACATGCTCCGAACGCGACAGCAGCAAACACGATACGCTTTACCAGTCCTTTTCGCTTTCATTGTGTAAAGCATAGACGATTGTCATTGCCTTCGACATCACATGAGGCTACAGACTGATTTGGTGCTTTTCTACACTTAATTTTCGTTGCGCTAATACCATATTTTAGACATAGCCTGAAGAATTGCGAAACTAAAGTGGCAGTGGGCGGGGCACATTGCTCGCAGGACTGATGGCCGATGTGGTCAGAAGGTTCTCGAATGGCGTCCGCGGACCGGGAGATGAGCTGTCGGTAGGCCTCCAACAAGATGGAGCGACAACTTCGGGATCGCGGTGGATGCGGAAAGCACAAGACCGGTCTGAGAGGTCTGGAGAGCCTTGGGGGAGGTCTATGTCCAGCAGTGGACGTTTTTCGGCTGACATGATGATGATGATGATGATGATGAATACCATTATTAAAAAGCCGTGGTGGCCCAATGGGTTGAACTATGGCCTCTCAACCAGTGTATTGTGAGTTCAAAGCCGCGCTTATCACATCTCTGAGTTTTTCAAAATTCTAATATAAAATTCTGAAATAAAATATTATTGTAAGTTTTTTTTAATTTTGTTTCTGCAGCCATCCAACTTGTGTTGACCGTTTCATACAATTTAACGCTACTAATCCTGAGTTACCAGTTAACTTGGAGTTAAATAGTAAACCCTAGACTACGTAAGCATCCTTTAATAATTAGTTTATACGCAGGATTCTATCTAGTGTGGTCAGCCCTGCTCGACTTAATTAAATACGATGTTTCACATAAATTATTTGCCTCCAAATGAGTAAGTATTACAGTTTAGACCACTTTGCTTTGTGCGATAGAATCTGGAGTAAGAAAAGACGCCGAAAACCGTCACTGATACAACTTAAATAAATGGAAGCAATTTTAAGAAACAATTGCGCGGACCACATCGCTCGAAGAACAGATTACAGTTGAGGAGAAATGTACTCCTATGCCTATTCTGGCCTGTCCCACGAGGTGGACCAACGACATCGCGAAAGATGCAATGTCTCTTGAATGTAATCGGTTTAAATTTACGCGCAGCGTTTTACAACATTACTTGTTGTTTACCATTTTGGTATAAAATATTCGCGTGTATTTTGCATATACAAACAAACATGTTATACACATGACATCAGGTCACGGGTTCGATACCCGGTCGGGGCAGATATTTGTATGAAAAAACGAATGTTTGTTCTCGAGTCTTGGATGTTTAATATGTATTTAAATACGGTATCTATCTATTTAAGTATGTTTATCCGTTCTCAAGTATCCATGACATAAACTTCGCTTACTTTGGGACCAGGTCAAATGGTGTCGGTCATCGTTCATACACCATTGCGTCTAACGGCAAAACCTACTATTCACTGACAAAATTGTCCTCCAATGGACAGAGCCGTATTTATTTAAAAAAACAAACAATTGGTGTCAAGTGTCCCGAGGTAATCTATGTTATCTATAGGTATCTAAATACACGCATGTAATATAATATACACTAACAATCTACTATAAATTATACACAGGTAAGGTTGTGGCGCGGCGGGCCCAAGCGGGCCATTCTAATCCATTAGTTGTCTTTATTGGCCCACATCGGCCGCGATGGAGGCTCCATATTTAATCAGTGAGCCACGGGATGCGCTCACTATCGATAGCAGAATATCGGGGCCCTGATGCGTCGGCTGCGGTTTCATATAGGGCTTGGTTTTAGCAATGTGCGGTATACGTTCATTAGCTGATATGTGCGTAGAATGCCTCCGCTGTGAGAATATCCAGTAAAACAAGCCTGATTTTGCGATTTCAAGTAAATTAGAAGACAACAATTGAAAAGAAGCATTTGAAATTGATTTTTAAGGGTTGTTTTAAATGCCAGTTGTATCGTAATGAGGTTTTAGCTACATAACAACGGCCTTGGTTACGAGTAGGTAAGTACTATCAAACCAACTGAATCGTGACCTACTGTGGAAACTTTTCGTAGAAAAATCATAGTGCCATCGCATTCCTTGACAAGGGAATTCATTATGACACTGTGAGAACGTTCTGCGATGGGCGAGGAATCAAATGGTTCGACTATTATACCGGCTTCTATAACATGGCTGAAATTTAGAGGTTATGTTATGGTTATTTTTTTTCTTCTCTTGCACTCCAAAACTTCAATTTTGTTTTGTATTTTGACTACAGAAAGATGTAGGTGTGTTTGTCTGCCTATCTACTAAATAGGATTTACAACGCAAGCCGTGCCTAGTGGTTTGACCAATTGCCTCGCAATCCGAGGGTCGTGGGTTGGAGCCCGGGCTGAGTTCTAAGTTTTTGGGAATGTAGGTATGTGAAAATTAAATTTTCAATTTAAAATGAGATGTACGGTAAAGCAAAAATCGCGAGGAAACATGCACACACCTGCGCATAAATTTAATGTTGTATGTGAAGTTCTCAATCCGCACTGAGCCCACGTGAGAACTACGGTACAAGCTCTATCATCCTGAGGGAAACTCTGTGCTCTGCCGTGCGTCGTATATAGGTCAAGATGAATTTACAATGCTACCGTTTAGATATCCATAAATTATAAATAAATCATCACGTAAGATCCCTAAACCATCAACAGCTGGTTGGCCCAGGCTGCCCCCCCCCCCCTTCTCATTAGCCCCGCCACCTCCCGGTGCACTCGCTTGGTTCATCCTGTTAGGACACTTCACCTTCATGGCTTTATGGTGTCATGTTAGGCTCACTGTGAGATTCACCTAGAGCACGGAAGTAAGATCACGTTCATCACGTTATTAGTTTGAGTTTTTGTTTGGCTGAAAAATGGCTAATTTTCTAGTCCCACCCTCGCCCGTCGATCTCGGATTGAAATATAAAGGTGCGCCTGTCAGCAAGTCAAGTACACTACTCCCCCGAACTGTTCCCCGAATTAAAGGTGCAAAAGGTAGACGTTAGGAATTAGGCCGCCCTCGCGGATGACCCATAAAACTGGTCCAAGAAGCGCCGAGACGAGGGTCAATTTATCGGTTCATCGCGCTCGGCCCGAGCCCGAGGGGACAATTCGTTCCTGTTTTAATTTCCGACTTGGACGAAAAACTACAACCGCTAAAATGTTGCATTCGTCTTCGGGACGTCCGGCGCCTTGTCGCGGGGGAAACGACCCACTTTAGAATGTGAAATACACTAAGTCGGGTGAACGGAGCGAATTTATAGCACGGACGAGAATGTGTCTTGTTTCTTGGGACGGTAAAATGGCGCACGGCCGCGCCACCGGCGGGCCGATGCCATCTCCTTGTTTTTAGTTCCCGCACGCGTGGCAGGAATTCTAATTTGAAGTGACGCCACGCGCCAGGCAAGACTCTGCTCCATATTAGCTCTCCGGGCTCAAATCTAGGGCGGCAATGTTTGGACACAGGCACGTGCGCCGCGCGGGCGAACTTCCCGCGCCGTGTTTTGCCGTACTCGCTCCTGCCGCTCACAAGGATATGATTCATTTCTGAAGGACGCTGCTTCCCATTAGGCTGTTGTTGTTCCGCGTTCCTTTATCTTGCCCCACAGGAATACAGTCATCTGGCGTGCGATAGCGCTCATTCTAAGTAAGACTGCATGCTAATTTACAAAGTTTGCCATGGAACAGATTTGTATGTCCTGAGGGCTTCGGCTGTCTCAGATCGGAACGCTTGTGAGACCACGAGGCGCCGGCTGCACAGATAATCGATTGTAGCAGAGCGCGGGACAGGCTTTTGCAGTGTGTCGAGTGCTCAGCGCGACGGCGGGCAATCTTGAGAGCTGATTTAGCAGAGTTTATTTGCAGGGGAGGTGCAAACAGCTCGTTTCTTCCCTTCGTATTTGCCGAGCCATTACTCGCCGCTCGCGCACTCTCTTTAAACAGAATAAGTTAATCCAGGACTGAGTGAACTGTTTATGTCCTATTGCATCACGATATTTAGTTTTACAGTCATTTTAGTTTGGTGTTTACCGACAGCAAGAATTTATTTTGTACCTCCGTTAGTGCTACTAGGTTTCTTTTGTTTACAATACAATACAAATATTCTTTATTGATCACCAAAAGCAGTACAGAGACATTACAAAAATAAAAAAAATCAGGTAGACAATAGGCGGTCGGGGTTTGTTTAGAAGTTTTTATTCAGTAAAACCAATCATAAGTAGTAAAATTAATTCATATTTTTTTGTGTACGCGTTTATGTATGTTCGCTCCTTATTCACGTTAAACAACTTGACGGATTTGGATGAAATTTAAAATCGAAACAGCGTACATTTCTGTAAAATACATAATTTACCTAAGTTAACTTTCTATTTTGAAATTCTCGCGGGGAGGGAATCCAATGTAAAATGCCAAAATATTAACTGCTTAGTCCAGAAACACGGGTGTTTTTTACGCAACGTATTTGAATACCAGAATGTGTTTTTGGGAATTCCGATGAAAATTTTGCATAATTGCTATTTTTTTTAATTCAAATGATTCCTAATGGTTTATACGTATCTTCGTATAAATCAACGGGCAAAAGCTAGTCAGCCAAATAGTTAAACTTTGTCAATAAATTGTGTTCTCCAAATTCCGCCCGTTTCGCTTTTGCGGGGACACACAAAATTGTGTATTATGTTACTTTTTTCATGTGTGTTTTCATGTTTTTTTCTGGTTTATTTGTGTGTAATTGTGTAAATTTTATTGTATTTGTGTGTCTTCCGTATTTAGTGAATAAATGTCTTCTTTCTTTCTTTCAAATTATCGCAGAAGCAAACCAGTTTTTTCCATTTATATCCTCTTTTTATGAACTAAAAGATTTTTACCTTACTTCTGTACTACCATGCTTGCTTGCATAGACGCTTACTATACCTTAGCTTACCTTTTCTGGTCCCAGAGCGAGCTCACCTCTGCGTGGTAATAACGCCGCGTCGCTTCTAAAGGATTTCATTGGTTAAATTGATGAGTTGGAACTCGCATGCATCGAATTATTAGCTTATGAATGTGAATATTTCGAATTAATTCCCGGCACTTCATGAATGCTTGAGCTGAGCTATGAATTTGATTTAGGGATTGCGCTGCTGACTGTAGATAAGCCAATTATTTTTATACTGGCTGATATTCCAGTTACCATATTACCAATGTGATTCGGTAATGATAAAATACTTAGCGGGTAATTTTTAAAGGGTTATGGATAGTTCGAATTTTCGCTTATGCTTAGTAATTCGACTTGATGATTTAACGAATTGCATAGAACAATATAAAATGTACAATGTAGACAGCACCGGACAAGTGTGAATTGAGATAGCGGAGCGAGGGTCCTATACGATCAGAGGCAATCACTGACAGATAAATTACTAAGTTAATTTTTTCCCTAAAACTGATTTACGCTTGACTGGTTATAAAATTATTTGATGACTTGCACAGTATGTTTATGTATTTTTTCATTCAGAGTATGAGATTTCTATGTTAAAACCACACTAAAACGTTATGAAGATTAGATGAAATGAAAACAAACAAAACACAATAGTTTTACTAGCAGGAGTGGACAATAGTCGTCTACATCACCTTCATACCTATCATACATACGAGTATACATATTTCAAAGTAACGGCTCAGGATGAGTTCGTCCACAGTCCCATTTTGTCACCTTCTTAAATCGTCCTCATTCTCATACAGTCTACTGTTCTGATTCGCCAACATTCCCACATCGTCACTTTCCTATCTTATCCGCTTTTTTACGTGGGCCACACTGGGCTTATTTCGACTTCAGTGCTAACACGTCAACATTCCAATTTAGACCACAGTGCCAACTCGTCAACATTATTGTATCGTTCATTATCCAGACTAATATAAATGCTCTATAAATTATTATTGAAAAGGGGGCTTTTTTTGCAAATTATTCTCGGGATATTTTGCTATTTAAACGCTTAAATTGACCATATCTGTGAGACAACATCTGCTAAACGTGGACGAGTTGGCACTGCTGTCCAACTAGTAGTGTGGTCTATAAAAGAAAGTGGACGAGTTGACACTGTGGTCGAAATAGGAATGTAGAAAAAATGGGATATGGACGATATCATAAAGTGGACGAGCTAGGAAGGTGACGATTTAGGAATTGTAGGCTGACGACATGGCACTGTGGACGATTTAAGAAGGTGACGAAATGGGACTGTGGACGAAGTCATCCTGAGCCAAAGTAACGTTCAATAAATCATATATTGGGCTTCTACTTATAACTTCTTTTGGCTCATGCGCCGACACCGACTTCAATATAGTAGAAACTTATTTTCATGGTTTTTTGTAGTCGGTTGAATTTTTAATATTTTTTTTATTGTGTTTCACAAAATAATGTCTAAATACATCGACCGATCCAGGAAAGCAATTGCAACCATCTCTGCTGCAACATTCCGGCATAACTTTAATACATTTCGCGCCTTGTCATTTTCTTTCTGTGTACCTGTTTTCTGTATCGCTTACTATTTGTGGTGTTCACAATAAAGAGTCATGGGTTTTGTAATGCATGGTTAACTCCACGCCAGCCTAAACAAATCCGGAAATTTGGAAATAATTCCGATCCACATTTATTGCGACCCCTTAGGTACTTCGAATAGCGAACCTACTATGTTAAAAATAAAGTTGTGTTAAATATTTGTGATGTATAGATATATGATTTAATAATATTGTAAATCTTTTTAAAAAATCTCTTCTCTTCCGCTTTATTGTAATTCTTCTTAACAGAGGTTTTTTCCGAACCGGTCGTAGTTTTTTTGACATTCATAAGTGCTTGATATAGCCTAAATTGAATAAAGATATTTTGACTTTGACTTTAAAAAAATGATATCATAACGAACCAATGTAGCAGAAATGGCCTTGCCTAGTTACTTAGCAGCCGAGCCGATGTAGCACGAGTCCCGGAGTCCCGGAGTCCCGGGGCTGGCGGCGCGCCAGCGCGGTGCATTAGCGGCACTAAGCGCCCCGGGACGGCAAAAATTCCCGGAACTGCCACTCCGCCCGTTATGAAGTCAACAAACCGATTAAGCCATAACCCAGTTGGTTAGGCAATCTGGACTATATTTAAATATCGTGTTATCTACTATAACATTGACGGTTTTTAGGGTTCCGTATATCAGAAGGAAAAATGGGAAAAACTTTGTTGTCCGTCTACCGGTCTGTCCGTCTCTCAAGACCCTTTTTCTCAGGAACTCGTATAAATCAAGCTGAAATTTATATCAGATACTAGTATTAGCCCGCCCGCGATTTCGGTTATCGCGCGCTGTTCCCTCGGAAACTGCATTTTCCGGGATAAAAGTAGCCTATATCACTGTCTGGCCCATAAACTATCCTATGCCAAAAATAATGTCAATCAGTCGCTCCGTTTCGACGTGAAAGACGGACAAACATACAAACACACACACTTTCACATTTATAACATAAGTATGGATAAGTATTCATACAAATATTACCTAAGTAGGTCTGCTACTCATTAAGGCAGTGAAAAAAAACAAAATTCTAAGTCAACGCACTCAAAAGACAGAGTCGACAAATAAGGTGTTTCCGTACAAATCGCCGTAACCAAAAAAACATACAGCATACTTCCGGTTGTCCTAGAAACTTGAAAGTATGAAGGTAGCTCTTACAGAACAACTCTCAAGTCTGAAAGTTTTAACGTACATACACTTACATTCTGTACCTTAAACAGTGCATTTTAATGTGGCACAAGAATACTTCGATAACAAGCTAATTTCGTCGATTTACAATTCCCATTTAAACTCCACTGTTCATCGTTAAAAAACTAAAGTTACAAACAAAGCCTCTCCCGATAGTTGAACCGATCGCGGCTAACGGGACCGCGCGTAATCCGGCGCCGGCGCCGCCAACTTTCCTTATTAAACGCTGTAAATCTGCTCGCGCTCATATTGGAACTGCGATCCAACTCGCAATGAACTATTACCTAATGCAGCTCCGCAACTAATACTGGCTTGGGGACGCTAAGCGCTTAAATTCAACTGCCGCTTCGAAGATACGGCTAACTTAATCGCTTTATTCGGCAATAACGACGAGCTTTAATCGTTTATCTGATGGCAAAGGATCGCAAATAAAAAAATCAAATAGTTACACAAGGGTGTTTGTTACTGCTTCACGCTAAAACAAATGAAGGTATTTGGATGAAACTTAAATATGTTGCAGCTGGACATCTAGATTAATATTACTTACCTATTTTTTATCCCGATATATCCTAGCTATACCCAGGAGATCTAAATAAAAATTCCAAATCTTGACCGTTAAGTCAAGACCTGAAATTTTACAAGAGTACCCGTTATACAACATCAATGAATAAATAACTAAATTCACCAACTTGACACCAATTGATTTGATGATGACTGCAAATTATTTTTTTTATGCCGACGAGAATTTAGTAAAATCCTGGTCCTTTAATTCGCTTGCCAGCTCTAATAGTTTACACGAACGAAGCCGGGAATATATTCTAGTGCACTCATAAGTAAAAAAACCAAAGACTGATAAAACCCCATGCTGTTTTTAGAGTTCCGTACCCAAAGGGTAAAAACGGAAACCCCATTACTAAGACTTCGCTGTCCGTCTATCACCAGGCTGTATCTCATGAAACCGTGATAGTTAGACAGTTGAAATTTTCACAGATTATGTATAACTGTGGCCGCTATAATGACAAATACTAAAAACAGAATAAAATAAATATTTCTGCTCAGGGCTCCCATACAACAAACGTGATTTTTTTGCTAATGTCTAATGAATGTTGTATAGAATGGTAGGTACTACGTGTGCGAGTCCGGTTGCACTTGCCCGGTTTTATCAAACGCAGCAGCTGAGTAATTATCGTCACAGCACAAACTTATCCCCACGTTGATGACTTAACCAGCTAGTTTCTTTGATAAATCTTTCCGCTCAGCAAAGAAGCAATTTGCATAAACCCACGCGATCACACTCGGCGACGCCCCGAGCCACACTCCAGATCTCGAAGCTTGATAAACTTCGAAGGGAAACTAATAAAGCTAATTATCTCGGAAAGACTTGCGTTTTCGATCCAATTATTTGACCCCGGAGTTACTAAAGACGGTTAATGTTTAGCCCGCGAATGTATCGGATGCCTGTCATCATCATCATCATCATCATATCAGTCATAGGACGTCCACTGTTCAATATAGACCACCTGCAAAGACCTCTAGTTGCCTCGGTTGGAAGCGGCGTGCATCCACCGTGAACCCGCGACTTTATAACCAGGTCATCCGTCCATCTCGTTGGTGGACGTCCTACGCTGCGCTTGCCGATTCGCAGTCTCCACTCGAGAACCTTTCGGCCCCAACGACCATCTGTTCTCCATGCTATATGGCCTGCCCATTGCCACTGAGCTAATTCGCTTGGCTATGGATTCCTGTGAGCTGATTTAATTATTCAGCGGAATTATTTTTTGCGCGAATGGCAATGCCGGCGCAACGGGTTTGTTGGTGATCGCTTTACACCAGAGAGGTGTTTTTGGTTAAAACAACAGTCCATTGTTGGTCCATTATCCTATGTTCAAGTGTGCAGGTATCGGACATATGTCGACAAAGCTTTTCATAAGAATAGGTTCAAAAACTAAACTGGCTGACTGGTCTATCATCAGATCAGCTTGATGGTACCGTATTATTGTATTGTCATCGCAGAACTATGCAAAATTGGCAATTTTCATGTCAATAGTTAGAAGCGGGTGAAAATTAGGTCACAAGATGCTATTACATACTTAGATACAGATTAGTCGCATTATTATATTGCGAGCCCGTAAAGCCAACGAGTTTCTAGTGGTCAATCGAGCGCCGCAATGTAAAGCAAATTGCACGATTTTTCTTGCAAGTCTAAACTCGACTTTAGCCTCGCTACGTTTTCGCCTGGTCTGTGTTTTTCACCAATTTAAAAAGAGGTCATTAATTCGTTTTTTTTTTTTATTTATATTCAGAAAGGTAGCATATTATACATGATTTAACGCTAAATATCTTCTCTACATCGTCTACTTACTAGTCATCTGAAGTGTCTCAAGTCCAGTGCAGGCGTATCTCCTCCGACCCCCGCCGCGCAGTTAATTTCCTTAACCAAATAGCCGCCACTCCAACTAAACTAACTCCCATACAACCTTTATGTAGCAAGAGCGGATAAAATATGTTCTCTCCTACCATTCCTAGAATACATTTCAACTCCAGTGCCGTCCTATTGTAATTTAAAACGATTACACAGTCGGTCGCTTCCAGAACGATGTTCCTTTAGGCGTCAATTTTTGAGGCTGTTTCGACGAGTTTAATTCATAATGACGACATTTTTTAAACAAATTTACAATGTGATATTTATATTCCAAGTATTGAATTAAGATTGTGTCACTTAAGTTTATTTAATCAATATTTATTTAAAATATAAGTAAGTACCTACATGTTCCATATTGCACATATGATGTATGTACTCGTAGAGCACATGTGCCATAACACCTAACTATTTTTAACTCAAAAATAATTTATAGTTTATTAATCTCAGTCCAGCCGTCATTCGGGCGGCGTTTTATGTTCGGTACCCCTTTAATTGCGTTCACGAGTTATGAACTAGACTAGGCAACTAGTAAGCTGGACTCATAACTAAAACAAGTTTGAGTTTAACTCGTGTCCGCGGAGCCCGAGTGTCATCGGCGCGGCCGGGCCCGGGGCCGCTTTGTGCGAACGAAACCCGTTCTCATATTTATTTTGCGGCAGCCGGCGGCCAGTGCCTGCTCATTTTTATTACTCTCTCATTTCCACTCGCCTGTCTTGTTTAATTAGGAGGGGTAGCGTTCTATGCTTTTTATCTTTTAATGCTTCAGCATTTTGATTTTAATAGTGTACTCGCCTCCGAGAGCGGCGCTGTTGTTTAATTGCGGTTTTTCACTTTTATTTCAGGCTAAAGTAACTCAATATCATTATCTGTCTGTTGATTTACCATCGCGCTGGATCACCGCTTATCTTTACGACCCATGAAATCCGTTCGTTATGCACAATCTTGAATAAAATTATTTTAACGAGCTTGATATTGAATTACCTGAAAGGCTCTCCTTCCGGAAGGAACCGCAAATCTGGCTTGTTACAATAATAGCTGCAGTCGTTAGCTTTTTGAATGTCTGGCGCGGGCGGGCGGAACGGTTTTTCAGGTGGCGCTTATCTGTGTCCCTCGTTTCGCTAATTCCGCTGCAGAAGCGAGCCTCGAGCACTCTCGGCTGGATAGCTCTCGGTGCGAGCTGGCTCGTTACCGCGCGGCGTCCACTGCCGCGGGCGGCGCGCGGGCAGCGGCCCGGCCCGGCCCCGCGCGGCAATGGACGCGACCCGCCGCCCCGCCTCGCGCGCTCAAACGAGATTTTTATCTCTTTACGGTGACGCTGCCGCTGAATTGTAGTTCGTGTCCCCGGCGTCAGTTTGCACTTTACGAGCGACGCCAAATCCTATGCAGCCTCGCTTGCTGACGCCGCGATTCAATCCAATGAGTACGGTTTCCTTATCTTATTCTATCAGCTTCGATCGGGACCTTAGCGATTTTAGCTCCTCAACTGTATAATGTGACTTGGAAATATCTTGCTTCATAGACTCAATTTAGTTCATATCGTGCGCGAGATCTGCACCGCTTAGCACAAAGTAGGAAAGTCTTTAAGGCTGGCTTCGACTGCCAAACTTTAATGATTCTAACCGAATACTTACTAATTTATTAACTTCAATTTACAATGTCACTTTACTAAGATATGTTTGGGTCGAATCATTTTTAATTTGCATTCATTGAGCGCCAGATTGACTATCAGAAAGTTTTTTGGCTTACTTCCTTTTATTTATAAACCCACAAATAATATATACAATAATTAACAAAAAATAAATAAAAATAGAACTAAAACTAACTTACTTCTTAAGAATCTATTTAGGTACAACATATATAGGTAGAATCCCGGTATGGAAATTTTAATTAGTAGAAGTGAAATATAGAGGCGTTACATTTTTCTCTTGCCTGTTGACTTATTGTCCTGTATTACTTTCGCTGCGAAACTCGTTTTGATTTTGATTTTCAATTTCAAATTTAAACTTTCAAGACAAACCTTTTCTACATGCTATCGCTCTGCTACTTTTGCTGTGTGCGCCGTTTCGATCTTGTAGATGAGTAAACTCCAGTCATGTATTGGAGCTGACTTACACATTTTCTTATCGAATTTTATGTAGTCACGCCTTTAAACCACGTTAATGTCCAATAGATTTCACCCGTATTGCTAATGATATAAAATTAAAGATGTCAACGTTCTATTGGGATAGTGACGAGGAGTTTGCCGTTTACCTATTTAAAAGAAGCATTCATCAAACTTGCAACCATCTACTGAAATAAGTATTACGGATTTATCTTAAAACACTACTTTTTTTACAATCCGGCGTGATCAGTACCATCAAACCTTTGGGCCTATTTACTCGTTGTGTATAATACGTACAGCGACGATCACAACAGCAAGAAATGCCTTCAACGAATTCGAGCCGACGATACAATTCATGAAATTTAATGGCGGCGATGACTACAGAATATTTAATCCGCTCATAACCGTGTTATGATAAAGCGTCATAATTACTGCGTAAGGGCGCGTACGCACGGCAATCAGTCGCGGCGCCGGCACGCGCGCGCGATAAATCCACACCCCCCGCGCCCGCGCGGCGCTTTTTACGACGCGCGTGACCACCGCGAGTGGCCGCCCGTCGTTTGTGCACACATAAAAGAGGGCGCCACTTAAGATACGGACGTAAATGACTCCTTTACTTCTGCGGCCTTGTTACTTTGTAAACTTTTTGCTCCTCAGCTTTATTACAGCGTTTAGCCAGAAAGTGACAGTTTACTTCGAGTATACAATATCAAAGATTTCTACCGGGACAAGTACTCTCATTGTTTCTGAGCGTAAAATAAATAAGGAAGAGTAAACTTTTTAATAAACCGGAGCGTCTGCTGCCGGTGCCGCGCGGTATGCGGCGCGCGTCGCCGCTGTCTCATTTCTTTCTTTTTAAATTAGAGCGGGACGTCACGTGCTCGCTCCGTGCGTCTCGCTCGTAATAATATTCATAATTCACTCTTATTAGAAGCGACGCGTGACTAAACTCCCGCCAACCAATAAAGGTGTCAAGCTGGAACGTGCCGCGCGGCAACTGCGATTGACACTTGTTAGCGCTGCGTGCCTGGCATAGGGTCACGGGTTACTATGCGAGTGGCTCAATTTTCTATATATTTCTTTGCTTACAGGGCTTAGAGCTATGCTTGGAGTTTCTTTGCGCGATAGAATCCGGAATACGGAAATTCGTCGAAGAACTAAAGTCACTGACATAGCTGGAAAAATATGCAAATTGAAGTGGCAATGGGCAGGCCACATCGCTCGAAGAACAGATAACCGTTGGGGGAGAAAAGTCCTCGAGTGGCGACCACGAACCGGAAGACGAAGCGTTGGCAGGCCTCCCACCAGGTGGACTGACGACATCGTGAGAGTAGCGGGAAACCGGTGGAGGCAAGTGGCGAGTTGTCGTTCATTGTGGCGTTCTAAGGGGGAGGCCTTTGTCCAGCAGTGGACGTCTTCGGGCTGATGATGATGATGATGATGACAGGGCTTAGAAAAAAAAACATCGTTAACCCTACATTAGGGGTGATAGTTCCATATATTTTGACACTACTCGTATTTGACCCTGGGATAGCACTTAACTCGGAGTTACGTATAGTTAAGGCTTATAACTAAACCAACAAAATTTGGAAAACCCCGACTTTGTCAATTCAAAGTTCAATATCTCAAAAACGGCTGAACCGATTTTGATAAACCATATCTAAGAAGCATCGCTAGAAAGCCTGATTTCAAATTAAAGAAACCGCATTTAAATCGGTCCACCCGTGTAAGAGCCCACAGACAGACACACAGACAGACACACAGACAGACCCACATAACGGTCAAACTTATAACCCCTCTTTTTTTGTCGGGGGTTAAAAAAATAACGGACTGACATCGCGCAAAAAACGCACAGCCTGAATCACCGAAGAGACTTGAAATTTGACAGACATTCCTTGAAGATCACAAAGGTGCACTAAGAAGATAATTTAAAAATTCATATAACTTTTTCCATGCTCCGATAGTTGAACAGAAATCCCAGAGTTTTACAAATTTTCAATGTCACATCACATCATCAGCCACTAGACGTCCATTGTTAAAGCAAAAGGCCTCCTTTAAACGCCACAATAAACAAAAACTCGCCACTTACATCCACCAGTTGCACGCAACTCTCGCTAGTGCACGGTCCTACCAACGCTTCGTCCTCGTGGTCACCACTCGAGAATCTTTCTCCCCCAACGTTTATTATGTTCTTCGAGCGGTGTGGCCCGCCCATTGCCACTTCAATTTGCAACATAGCTCTGTATTATTCTCACTCGGTAGTAAGTAATTCTTGCAAGGATTAAAGTTCTAAGTGCAATAGTATAACGATTGAATCACGATCGGCCGTCCGTGGCGCAGGTTTGCTTTACAGTTTTTAACTCGCAAGTTTTCGTGTCAAGCCTGTGGCGCCCGTGAACAAACTCCGCCGTGCTATCTGCTGCCTCACTCTCGCCCGAGGTTACTTCTAAATATCTCAACTATTATAATAAATCAGCAGTACAATAGTTAACCGGTTGCGAAGAAAGTTCGCCTTTCTCTACGTGCCTTTGAGTGGAGTCCCGAAATAATTGTGACGGGGGGGCGTGTGTGGGGGGCATAATACAAATCCCGAGCATCGTATATCAAGGGCGGAATATCTTAAGCTATTGTGCGGTTACGTAAGCGGAAGTGTTGACTTCACTTTAGGCTCGTGCTGCGTTTAGTCTCGCGCTGCTGCGGCTGCTGATTAGGCTAGGAGCTCCGCCATCGACCATAAATCTGAAAAACATACATACTTGCTCAGTTCGTCTTTTTCTCTACGGCGAAGGCTAAAAGAAATGTTTTGATCTACTGAAATTTAAGTTTTTTGCGGAGGTCCATTTGCAAAATAAAATAGATAAACTTGATTTGCACCTTTGCGAAGTAGTGCGGTCAAGCTATGCGCCTATAATAGGTACGTTGGATATTTGAAGTCATGTAGTTGATTTTATTTGTATGTAGCTATTATTGTAAGTATAGTCTTCGCAGCTTTATCTAATAAATTCTGAAGCTACTTAATGCCAAACACCAACCAGACCAAACCATAAACCAAATTGAACAGCAGTGCCATAATATTTCAATCAGTCAGTTTTCTTCTTGTTAAATTCCCTGTACTTTTTACATATTTACCTGTTTATGCTATTACAACATGACTCCCGTAACTTCCTCATCATTCAATTTTTTTATCGTTGCGCTAGTATATGTATTGGCATGGCTCGTGCCAGTAACTGTCCCGGTGGGGCGAGTGGGCTGGCGCGTGCGAGCGCGGCGCCGGCGCGGGTCCCACTGGCTCCCCGCCAAGCGTTATGTATTCATGCTCGAATATTTCGCAGCGGGCACTGAATCCGCGGCCTCCACAAACACTGCATACATTACTCCTAACAACTCACCTGAAGGGATAATAAGGGTTAGTAATATACTACAAAAACAATACGCATGCTGAACGGATGGTCAATATGGAGGGTAGTTGTGAAGTTACCACAGCCTTCTTACTGTGGGAACTTGCACCAAGCTCAAATTGTAACGTAAAATCTTTAATTCACGATCCCCGCTTGAGAGACCAATAATGGCCATATCATACTCATCCCAGCCTATATACGTCCCACTGCTGGGCACAAGACTCCTCTCAAAACAAGAGAGCTTGGGCCATAGTTCCCACGCGGTCCTCACGATGTTTTCCTTCACCGCAAAGCTCGTAGTAAATATCAAATGTAATTTCGCACATGAATTTCGAAAAACTCAGAGGTGCGAGCCGGGGTTTGAACCCACGACTCTCTGCTTGAGAGGCGATAGGTCAAACCACTAGGCCACCACGTCATATCATATCAGTAGGTATAGGTAGGCCATATCAGTAGGTAAATATTTAGCTACCAGCGCTAATTTTCTTCAGCCAATATCCAATATCGCTGTCGCTTTAATAACCGTACTTTTAGTACTGTAATGAAGAGTGGAATTTCCTGTTAGCATCCGTGTTCCCTGAACTCTGCAGTTTGACTATCTTCAAATCAGGATCGCATCTACTATAGACAAATGTCCTTCTACGAGAAACTTCAGCCTTGTACAAGAAAATCTTAAATTAGGCAGATAATTAGTGCGGTTTTCTACCAGGCTAGTGAGAGCAATTCACTCACAATATATTTAAAAAGATCATAATTGCTGAAACTGCCTTCCATTGCCGGTTTCGCCTTTACGTGACCCACAATAAAAGTGCACCTGCACCTACACCGAGTCTGCCAGAGCCCTCACTGCAGCAATCAGCCCGTTTCGTGCCGGGCCCTCGACCCTGCCGCACTAATCCCAATCCTATTTCAAGTAATTTATGAGAAAATCGAGAGCTCACTGATATTACTTTTTCACGACTTTGACTCGTAAATCTGCCTTTCTTGTAAAAAGATAGAATTTTCCAACTCAAAGATTAAAAATATCCTTATCAAAATTACCAGTTACAAATTTGTGAGTACTCTGTAATCCCGAGTTTTTCTTTTGGACAAAGCAATCATTTGTTTTAGACATGCATACAATAAACATCATCATCATCATCATGACAGCCGAAAGACGTCCACTGCTGGACATAGGCCTGCCCCAAGGCTCTCCACTCAGACCGGTCTTGTGCTTTCCGCATCCACCGCGATCCCGCGATCTTAACCAGGTCGTCGCTCCATCTTGTTGGAGGCCTACCGACAGTTCGTCTCCCAGTCTGCCATAAACACAGCCATCATCATCATCATTATCAGCTGGAAAACATCCACTGTTAAAGAAAGGCCTCCTTTAGAACGCCACAATGAACGACAATCACTAGCTGCCCACAACTCTCGCGATATCGTTCTGATGGACAACATAAAGTGTAGCCATAATAATTATGTAATCACCGGTATCTAAATTACGGTGGCAACAAAGAAACGAAAGTTTTTTTGAGTGAGAGTGCTTATATTACTCTGTCACGCTAAAAATGCTCGACGTATTTGTATGAAAACCGATATTCCCACAGGATATCTCGAACTCTCAACCGCTAAATCTAGACTCCTAGAGGCGGGATATTTTGCACAGATGTTCTTTGACGACGGTATTTTTGCGAATACACATAAATAATTTGTAAAATTGTGGAATTTTAATTCAGCTGACGGACCTAATGGTTCACGCAAAGAAGCTTAGTTTTTTTAAATATTTGGAACAGCGGAAAAGGTTCCGCGGTATTTTTTCTTTAAAGCCAGCGCATCCAATGATGACTCGCGCCTCTCAAAATCGGGTTAGCGAACTTTACATCGAGTCCGGGATAAAGCATAACCTACTTAATTACGCGCCCGGTGTTTCCTGTACTAGTTTGTAAAAGTTTGTTGGCCTTTCCGAACTTCTGTTGAGATTGAAAACGAAATTTGTAATGAAGTCATAGTAATTTTATTATGTTGAGCTAATAACGTAATGTAGGTTATGCTCCGTGTATAGCCGAACAAATTGAGTCATGACCCAGGGTGGAATCTTTTAATAATCAATTTCACTATGATTTTTTTGCAGGTGGTAGGACCTTGTGCAAGGTCCGCCCGGATTGCTACCACCATCTTGCTCGCTAATCCTGCCGTGAAGCAGTAGTGCTTGCACTGTTGTGTTTCGGCGCGGAGAGAAAGACAGCCGGTGAAATTACTGGCACGTGAGGTATCCCAACTTAGGCCTCTAGGTTGGCAACGCGTCTGCAATACCCCTGGTGTTGCAGATGTTTATTGGGCGGTGGTGATCTCTTACCATCAGGAGACCCGCTTGCTCGTTTTCCATCCAGTCGAATAAAAAAAAAAAATTCCTTGACAAAAGTATGCGATGTCAATATGGCATTAGTAGCACCAAGGTTCCACCCTCATGATTAAATTTGTTCGACTGTACGTACTGTAGACTTGGTGAGTTTTCAAAATGGCTTAAATATCTAATTGTTACTAGCTTTTATTTAAGTTACAATCACAACTCCCGCGGATAGGTAGGTACGACAAGTTGGAAAATTGTACAATAGCGGACGTCTTCTGGCAGATGATGATGACTGCAAACTGTTAATATTATTATTAAAGTCTCGCTTATGATGTGAGCCACTGTCAATGTTTTTCAACATGTACCATTCGCTACAATTTATTAAAAAAATATGATTTAATTTGCATGGTCACTTTAGCGGTAGCAATTTTCCTTTCTGTCTTTATATTTTTAGCCATCGATTTATTCGCGAAACACGCTTTGTGAAAACGGCCGCAATTTAGAGCGCCTGATAAAATGAAGCACCTTCGTGCATAATTTAAAACGCAATAAAATGCCGTGAAACACGGCTAATTAGACAATAAAATTCCTCGCGGGACGCCGGCGCCGAATCAAAGGAGGAATCCGCGCTTCGGATTAACTGAGAGACGACAAATTTAATTATTCACACGAGAGCTGTTCCATAAGACCCCCCCTTCCCCCACACGCAATGCTTGCATACAACCGACATTTAGGGGTAACGCCCCAAAAAACAAAGCATCCGTACACGAGTATGAGTTACCACAGGTGAGCGATAAGGCCACAGGTGAGCGATAAGGCCACCTTACCTTGTGAATTATCTTCATGTACCTATGAACTAAAATAATTTCCTTGCTCACCCGCGACCTTATTATAGTTAAGCTTATATATGCAAAATATGCGTGTTCACGCAGTTCCTCCTCCTCCACACTGTAAGACCATACACAAATCACAAAAGTCACCACCACCACACCACACTGACGTGTTTTGAACTCAACCAGAGCTCATCTTCAAAGTAACACAACCGTACACCATGCTACCAGTTGTTAGACAAGTTGTCTGTCTGTTGTCATTGCTGTCAAATCATTATTCTCTCCGAGCATTAGATCGACGGACCGTCTGGCGCATCGCCTCCCAGACGGCGAATTACCAGCCCTGGTCACGAATACCTCGCCGTAGGTAACTCCCAAATTTAGCAACGTTTCATCTTACCGAGCGTATCTATTTCACTAAATTCCCCGATGCCACGGAATAAGTAATTAAAGCTGACGGTAAACTAGGTCGGAAGGTATCGTGAGAAAAGAAGCTCTTGAAATTAAGAACCACCTTCTTCTCGGTCCTTTAAGTGACTTTTGGCAGGAATTCACTAGTTTAGGTTCCTACCTATTGTCGTTGCGGTTATTTCTAACCCTTACCGTAGTTCATTTACATGTGACTAGTATTTAAATCGTAAATAAAACTTTTGCACTATAAATTCGTTTAACTTCCAAAAAGAATAAACGAGGTTGATCACCAAGAATAAACATCTTATATATATATAAAAGAAGAAACTGACTGACTGACTGACTTATAGATTCAAGTACAGCCCAAACAGCTGGGGCTAGAAACTTGAAATTTGGAATATATGTTCCTTATAGATGTAGACGCGCACTAAGAAAGGATTTTTTGAAATTCCCACGGGATAGGGAAATATCTAAACTTTTTTCGCTTCTTTGTTTGTAGTCGAATCTCTGAAACTATTGAGCCGATTTTAAAAATTCTTTCACCGTTAGTAAGCTACACTATCTTTGATTAATATAGGTTACTTTTTATCCGGGATAATGCAAAGTTCCCGCGGGATGGAAATAAATTAATTCAATTTTGGAGCTGATTTTGAAAATTCTTTCACCGTTAGTAAGCTACACTATCCTTGATTGATATAGGTTACTTTTTATCCGGGATAATCCAAAATTCCCGCGGGATAGAAATAAATTAATTCAATTTCGGAGCTGACTTGAAAAATTCTTACATGTTATGTGATATGACTATCCCAAATGACAAAGGCTACTTTTTCTTCGGAAAGTACAAAATTCCCAACGAATACAACTTCGGGGATGATTTTAAAAATTCTTTCACTAATAGAAAGCTACACTATTCCTCATTAGTATAGACTACTCTTCTTCGTAAAAATGCAAAATTCCCGCGGGATAGAAATAAGTGAATTCAACTTCGGGTCTGATTTTAAAAGTTCTTTCACCAAAAGTAAGCTACAGTATTCCTGGTTGACATAAGATACGTTTCAACTTTGGCACTGCTTTTATTTCTTCTTGATATAAATATGACTATCCTCGATGTCAGGCCACTTTTTTTTCGGAAAATCCAAAATTCCCATGGGATAGAAAAAACTGAATCAGAACTTCAGAGCAGATTTTAAAAATTCTTCCACTAATATAAAGCTACACTATTGCTGATCGGTATAGATTACTCTACTTTGGGAAAATGCAAAATTCCCGCAGGATAGGTAGAAGTAAGTAAGACAATCCAAATTCGGAGAAAATTCCCGCAGGGTCGAAATAAGTAAATTCATCATTGGGGTTGATTTAAAAATATATTTTACCAATTGGGAGCTACATTATTCCTGATTGGCATATGCTACTTTTCTCCGGGAAAATGTAAAATTCCCGCGGGATAGCAAAAAGTGAATTCAACTTCAGGGTTGATTTATTTATAATTCTATACCTAACTCTACCTGAACAGTACCATGACTGGCTGACTGACAGACAACGCATAGCCAAAACTACTGGTGCTAGAGACTTGAAATTGGCAAAGATGGACCTAAAGTAATACAGAGGTGCACTAGGGAAAGATTTTTAGAAAATCCCATGGAATAGGAAAATATCTCAACTCTGTTTGTTGGGGGTAATCTCTGAAACTACTGAGCTGATTTAAATAATTCTATTACCAATAGAAAGCTACTCGTACAATATCTCTGATGGACAGACTTCTTTTGTTAAATGCAGAATTTCCTCAGAATAAAAATAAGTGAATTCAATTTCGGGGCAGATTTTCAAAATTCTTTTAATAATAGAAAGCTACATTATGTCTCTAATCGACAATTAAGAATATTAAAATAGATCATAACAGTAAGTCATGTCCCGCGGGGACTTTACAATTTCTCGAGATACAATCTTATATCCTATATCGTGTAGGAAGTCGCCGGCAAAATAAACGCGTAGTACTTTAACGTCTATAACGTTTCAGCGAAACAGGGTTTCAGAGTTGGTACGAATTATGAATGATTAATTACGTATGTAGGTTGATTTTTGAATTCCAAAATGTGCACCATCTGTCCAAAAAAAAACAACGTTCCATGAAATCCTCCAAAAAATCAATCAAAACACGAAAAAAAGGATCGCAGAAAGTAAATGTATGTTAATTGTTACCCCAAATTTAACGAGAGCGAAGCCGCGGGCAAAAGCTAGTACTAACTAAAACTTTTACTTTTTAATTTCATTTACAACCTTTACATTTTTCCCTTGGAGACACACGTTTGAGCGTTTATTATTATTTATTAATATAATGCCGTATATTTACTTCTACATTACTATTCCGAGTCTGTGTTTAACCATTAGAAAGAATACAAAAAAAGGAGTCTCATTCAAGAACAGTACCTATTGTTTACTACTGTACTTTATGAACAACAACAAGTAACTTAATTTATTGAATCAGGCGTTACTTTGCGGAGGTCCATATCAATGACTCTAACAACTGCGAGTGTCGAAAATTTGCAGCATAAACGGCTGTATCTTTTGATTGCGTTGGCTTCTAAGTTTGATTTCTTCACAGCTCTAAGGCACAGTAGACCTGAGTATTTGATATGAATTTCTGCTTGATAACTCCACGGGTTCCTGAGAAAAAAGGTCTTGACAGACAGACAGACAGATGGGAAAAAAGTGATCCTATAAGGGTTCCGTTTTTTTCTTTTTGAGGTACAGAACCCTAAAAATGAGGCTGACAACACTTGCTGTACACTGATTAAACGATGTTCATACTTAGAAATTATTTAAATTTTCCAGATATTAAATTATACTTCGGACTCTTCAAGCTGCATCAAAATGCATGTAGTAATATGTTAAAGTTGATGATGCACTTTAGGAGTCCCTTGATAAATTTGATGACCTTTGTCAGTGCCCATTTACGTACAGTTCAGACGCATCAATTTTGGACCATTTTGACCTGATCGGCATTGAACATATCTTCAAACATTTTAATCTAACATAACCATACAACATTTTGCATTTTGAGGGTGGTAGGAGGTTGAATCAAACAAAAAATAATTTATTTAGTTCTAATAGCAAAAGTGGCGGCAGTGGCGGCAGTGGTGGCAGTGGGCGGGGCACATTGCTCGCAGGACTGATGGCCGATGGGGCCAGAAGGTTCTCGAATGGCGTCCGTGGACCGGGAGACGAGCTGTCGGTAGGCCTCCAACAAGATGGAGCGACGACTTGGTTAAGATCGCGGGATCGCGGTGGATGCGGAAAGCACAAGACCGGTCTGAGTGGAGAGCCTTGGGGGAGGCCTATGTCCAGCAGTGGACGTCTTTCGGCTGACATGATGATGATGATGAATAGCAAAAGTATCAAAATTATCTATGTCAATATTGACAGTCTCAAAAGTGATACCAGATTAAAGTTTCGTAAAAAAAGCTTGAACAGCTTTCGCTGGGCAAAGTATGCTATGAGTTGCGGCGTGCTGCGTGGTGCCCGCGCCGGCGCCGGTCAATGCGCGCTGATTGCGCCGCACCCGACCTGACTCGATTATCGGCTCCGCGATGCGATTACCCGAGAGTTAAACTCCCATTAGAATTGATTATCTAACAGAACCACGCTCTAGTGATGTTGATTACCTCATTATCGAAGTTTTAACCAGCTTTCTTCGGCAACTTCGCCCACGCGGCGGCAGTACATCGCGACTCGCTACTTAGAACAATACAGGCTTTCCAAACATTTACAATTTTCAAACTGAAGGTAAGCTACTTACATTTTATGCTAAGCTTAGAATTTTGTTCCTTCATCATTTTGTTTTGTAAAGTCGATATAACCTCACTAAATTATTGTTTCGAAGTCAACCGAGGTCGGGCAGCTCCGTCTAACGGAATAGCGGTTTACACTAACTTAGGTATATTTAGTAGGTACTGGACATACTGAGTAGTTTATTTGCATTCTGTCGTGAGTACATGACACTAGCTAAATAGATGCACGTGTGACAATTCAATTTGCAAATGTTGTTTTCTGCGGCGCAGTGTAAATAAATTAGCGGGCAATCGCCAGGTGTTGCCGGTCGATTGCCGCGCGCGCGTCCGGCGCGGTCCGGCGCTGTCCGGCACGAGTCAACACAAGATGTTTGCGGCTGCCTGTATTACCCCTATTTACACAAACGCGGCTCACGTTACACATATCGGGAATCCGCTGCGACGGCTGTTTCCGAGACGACACGACTTCATTATTTTACGGTATTAATTAATAGATATCCGTCGAACGGAATCCTCATTAGTAGCGCCCTTAATAATCCTCCGCGTCTTATCTTAACAATTACCATTAGTAGGTTTCCAAGCGAAAATTCTTCAACAGTTTCGTTTACAAACAGAGCGAAATCCATTGTGTCTCGGAAAAGAAATATTTTTTACTTCTAAACTTATTTTTACTCAATGTCCGTGGGTGGGGGAAAATATATCAGAAAAGAACGATGTCAAGGCTCATCTTTACTACGGTAGCTGAACATACTTTTGCTTTTATGAACAATGATATTATTCTTCTTTTGTTGAGAAAATCTGATGGAGTATTTTATGAATATAACATGTAAGGATCGAAGTGTGAAGTCAGGCGTGAGAGTTTATCTTGAGAGGAAACAATGTAATTGGCGCGTGATAGGTACCGTGCTGGCGGTAATTATTTAACAAGGGCATAAAATAAAGGTTAACTGTGCGATCAGGCGGCGCTTTACGGGCACCGGGTTAGTAGCCGGAGTAAGCGGCCGGCCGGCCGGCTTTTCGTGTGCTACCTCCCTAATATATACGAATTGAACAATGATGGTCACTTTTTGACTACCAATACAAGACGATACAATAGAAAGAGATACAGATAAAATAATGTACCAAATTTTCTAGACTCATTCATCTTTTAGTCACCAGACTAAACGTCCCTCTGCTATATAGAAATACAGAGGTGTCGCTATGAATGAGAAAGCTTGGACTGTACTATCACTGGCACACTCTGGATTGGGAACTTCATACACACCATTTAACTACATCATAACTATAGCAAATTTCAAATTTAATTCATCAATCCCCAGCCATCATTAAGAGGCCACCCCAGTGTGCTCCTATTGGGAATTTTACATACACAGAAGAATTTATGATCTTCACAATGTTTTTCACCGAAAATCAGTCTGGAAAATACTCGTAAATTCAGAAAAGTAGAGCAGATTCGAGCCCACGCCACGATCCTCCGCTTGAGAGGCCACTGGGCTACCACGGCTTATAATTAGTAAATTATATAAGTTTTTTTAACCGGCGAAAAAAAACGGAGGAGGTTCTCAAGTCCACCATACCACATAATTACCACGCATAATTTTTTACAGAGTACGAGTAGTCCGATTTGAATAATTCTTTTTTATTGGAAAGCGAGAGTGATCCCATATACATTTCGAAAAAAAAAACCTAGGAAACCAGGGGATGATTGATTATTCAGTCACTAATTGTAATGTATGACCAGGCATAACTCCTCCATTACGCACGAAGCGGTTTGCCTCTTCTTTCATTATGCGGACGGCTAAGGAGTGGAACTCTCTGCTGAGGTCAGTTTTTCCGGAACGCTATAATCTGAACATATTTAAGGTCAAAGTGAACAGACACCTTCTGGGCAAACGTGTACCATCTTAGGCCTCATCTTCGCCTTCCATCAAGCGAGATTAAGGCCAAACGTAAGCCTATTTTTATATAAAAAAAATAAAAAAAAAAAAATAACTTTTTGCAGAGTGGTCCGATTTTGATGACTCTTTTTTATTGGATAGAGTATACCTTCAAATTGCTATTATATAAATTTTGATGGTGACTGATGGGCTGTGTATCACTCCTCCTGGCTCGTGCTACGGCACAAACTTCAAACTGGTACCTAGCATAAGGTTAAACAAAAAAGGTTTATTATTTTTGCTTTTCAGTTTTTTCGGCGGTCTCCTTGTTGCCTGCGGGCGTATCGCCGACGCGCTCGCCCGTGAACTCGCCCAACAGCGGAAAATTACACGTGCCCTAACTCCAGAGTAAACAGTTCGAAACTTTCGTACACTCAGCGCCCTTGACTATAGCCTTGATTGGACTATAATTTTACGTCAAATTAAAGTTTTAGTCAGAATAAATACCACAACGCTACCGTTTAGAAGACTAGTATTTTCCCGTGACTTCGCTGGCTTGAATCATAAGTTTCGGCAATTGAAATAAAATACCATACCATTTTCGTATGGAGGATTTCAGGTTTCACTAAGCGGTTCAGATTCTAGGATTTTACAATTATGATTCCCGATCCTACGGGAACAGGATAGGAAGTAGCCTATCTCATCATCCTCATCATCAACCGGAACACATCCACTGTTTTCCCTTAGAACGCCACAATGAACGACAACTCGCCACTTGATCTATGTGTCCTCCCGTTTGAAACCCAAATCTTTTCGCCTGTTTTAGTGAGAAAGAGTAACATAGCCAAACCCACTCACACACTTTCAGAATTTATAATTTAAGTAGTAGAGTAAAAAAAGGAAAACTCCCTAAATAAACTTTGTTTATCTTTTGGACTTTATGCAGTCACGACCATTTTGCAGTAGCTGCATATACGAGTACAGCGCAGCGTTTCAGCGTCGGTACTTTCATAAAGTGTAAAATAATGCGCGCTGCATGCGCCCATTGAGGCATGCAGGCCGCGTGTGGCATGCGACATGCGGCACGCGGCGTGCGGCACGCGGTAAGCGCCGCGCAACTTAATAAGCAGCTTGGCTGGCAGCCAGAATTATGAAACTACACAATACGCGGAGTCAGCTGCGATTAAGATTTTTACTGCCGCCGACTCCCGGTTCCGCAAAAATACAATAGGTCGTGCATACTCGCCCTAGATTTTATGTACTCGGTCTGTATTTATGCATAATCCTCTATGTCTGTGCCGTGCCCGGTTTTAGAGTAGGACGGAACCCGGATGTCGTAAAAGGCGACTAATGAACTTGATGTGAGAGTGAGCAGCGGCGCTATTACCAATTACGTACTCCGAATCCAGCCATGTGGTGTAGAAGGAAAGGGAAAACCACATTATTTTCCAAAGAAAATCGTCATAAACGTTCACTGATTCTCAACCGACGATCACGACCGCTCTGTCAAGTGTAGCGACTTAGAAGAAGATGATAATTATTACAGCTTCAACGTTAACGAGTATTTAACAGTCGATCAAAAGCTGGTATTGAATATTTGCCGCATATTAGTACAGAACTCCGCTCTGCACGCATTTGGTCAGTATTTAGTATTACATTTTGATTCATGTATGCATGAGTACTCCCACTGAAGCATCGAACTGAACAGCATCAATAAAAACCGGCTGCGCGCCGCCGAGCAACGAATTATCGTTCTTTATGTTCGAATGTCAAGAGGACATTTTAAATTTATACCGCGACACACAATTCGCCAATTCTATAAGGGGGCCTTAGCTTACATAAAAGAAGGGAAAGGAATACAGAAGAGCGCGTAGCATTACAACATCCATTGAAGGGTACGTGACAACCGCGGGGCGCGGGCGCCGCTCCCGGATTTATCGCGCTTACGTGATCGTCGTCGCTGGAAAAGAAAGAAATAAACCCGGCGGGATAACGAACACGATATAATCGCTGCATTATTGATAATAGGCCTGACAAATCCGCGCACCGCGAGCTCGAATCGGCTTAGCGTGTTCAACCACTTTCGCTAATCCATCGTGAACGCTTCGCATTATGTGCGTCGGGGAAATTTATACAAATAAAGTATAAGCAAATTTTCCGCAAATGGTATTACAAAGATTGGGACTCGAATCAGATTAGAAATGTCGAAGTTAGCGTCGGAGTCTCAGCTGCGCGCTGGGATTTGCGTGGATTGGCGTTCCTCGGGGCGCGGGGGGGGGAGGCTGCATTGAGAGCAAACAGCGCTTGTTTGGCTATCGGCTCGTCCACCTGGAGGCGAGCCGCAGCGCCGTTAATCTACGCCGCCGTCGCGATCGCAAACTAGCCCGACTAAACGGCCACTAATACAGGGATGCACTTCGCAAACACCCCGTCTTAAACAAGCTATAAGATATCGCAAGAAATTCACCGTAAGATTTACACTACAGCCTTGACTTGCCACCTTTGCGTTTCATGAGCAAACCGCTTAGTTTCTTGATAACATACGCTTTCAGAGGCTTTCAGCGATATCTCTCTGATTTAGACCTTGATTACCATTAACGAGCTCCCGATATTTTGGGGCTTCACCAGCGTCATGATGATGATAGAGATGCATCGAATATCGGGAGCTTATATGCTATCCCGTTGCTAATGTTTCTAAAGTAGGTAATAAACAATTAATTATGAGAACTGTACTATACTGAGTTTTCCTTATCACTTAATTAACGTAAAGTTTCACAGAGACTGGACGTTCCGTTCGGTAGTTGTATGATTAGTGATGCTAATTAATGTAGAATCGATTATATCAAGAAGCTCGAGTAGACACCGTGCGGCGGGCCGGGCGGTTGGACCGGGGAGCGCCACGGAACTCCGTGAAGCGCTACGGAGCGCCATGTTGACCAAGTGCTTCACGACACTACCTTTATTAGCTCACCCTTATCGCCAAGCACCACTCGCCGTAGTAACTCTCTGATTTTATGTTTTGCTAGACAATGGACTTCTGAAGTCAATGTGTCATAAGCAGCATGTTCTTTAGGTCTTTGGCTGTCGGATACATTTGAAAGAGATGGTGACAATTTGTTTCTGTTTCGCTTTGCTATATTACATGTTGATTTCATTACACTTTTCATAATCTTAAATGTATCATGACTTGATGGCCCTAAAAGAAGACCAGCGGTGGCTTTATTTAGGGTTCCGTTTCCGAAGGTTTCAAAAATAGCCCATTGCAGTCACTCACGTGTCCGTTCGTCTGTCCAAATATCGCACAGGCTTTAAAATCAAACGACTTTGAGCTGCAGTCACATCGACATAAAGTAGGTACTCAGATGTCAATATGCGGCATAAAATTATCACGATATAAGCATTTTGTTGTCCCAAAGCCGCAAATGTAGCCGAAGAATATTTTTAAATGTTCGTTTTAATTGTTTGTTGTTTAAAAAGTGAAACGAACATAAAATAAAAGTAGGTATGTTGTCAATAAATAAAAATATGCTAGCTGTTCAAGTTCAACACAGAGGTGAATTGATTCTAAATAGACATAATGTAAAAAGGTTTAGAAGGCCGTACGATTTTAATAACCATAAAAGCCAGCCGATGCGTTAATGCGTACACTGTTTTATCGCGTCAATATATTTTGCTACGGCTCAATGCAAATTGAATGCACAGTTTGCATCGATTTGTGGTAGAGGATTTGAAATGAAAGCTAATGAAATATGACAGCGGTGCAATGTGCAATTGTGCAATGACGCGCGGCCGCAGCGATCTGGGGCCACGGCCACATCGCGCCTCGCGGCCACATCGACGCCACATCGGTTAACGAGGCGGCCCGGCGCGGACACCGCTTTTGATCCTATTTTGTTCATATTCAACGATAAACTTGTTTCGGCTTTTCGGTGCCAGCTCGAAATAAGGGCTTATTGCCTCTGTTATTTTAGCCGATATTTTCGTAGTTTATCGCGTCAATCACAGCGGAAGCTGCAGTGAAAATGCTTCGGTAATTTTCCGGGTTCATTTAACTCGGTCGTGATACTGTTTTTCAAAGGGAACTGTCACTATGTTTAAATAGCCTGTCAGGCTTAACGAGTTATACCTAGTGCCATCCACGAAGATGCGTGATTTTTGACATTGTAATAAGAACTACGGCACGCGTCATCGTGGATCTACCTATAATAGTAGCAACTTTAATTTGCGATTTAGTATTGTTTTTAGGATTCCGATCGGTTTAGAGTTCTGTGTGTACGCCTGAAAATGTGGAACCCTTCTAGGATCACTTGTAATCGGTTTAAATAGTATAGCAATTTGAGCTAAATCTACGGGACCAATTAAGTGTAGATTTTATTGAAAATACAAACTGAAATAAAGATGCACAGAAAAAACAGAAATAAGCTGGAATATCGGTATTCCGTACGTGCTATACCGCTACAACTGATGGTACGGTAGAACGAATTTCCCCTATGCACTCATATCTCAGCTTGTTGAAAAATTTGGATTGAAATAAAAAATACAAAAAGTGTAGATTTTATGTTACTTAAACAAATAATGAACGTAGTAGGTACATAAATTAATGAATTATGAATTCAAGGGCACTAGGAACTGTGAGGGCTACGGCAAATTTCAGCTGTCTATCTATTACGGTTCTAGTGATCCAGCCCTGTGAAGACAGACAGACGGATAGTAGGTATAGCGATATGAATAAGGTTCAGTTTGTCACCCTACGGGTACGGGTATGGCTATAGAAATGGCTGTGGGCCAGTCAACACATTCAGTGATATCAACTTCACGATCGGTTTCTTTTAACAAGCTTTTATTTAGTTTCACCTGTCCCGTTGTCTGTCTGTAATCAAATCTCGCAAGGTAAATTCGACCAACTTCCAGTCGTTGGATTGACTTGTTTGGTATACTTATGTAAATTGCGTGACAATACAATAATTGGTAGTGACATCCTGGTAGTCCGGCCAGGATCAACGTCTCCACTGAACGGAACTCTGCAACGGTTAATGGCATTGACTTGGATATGCAAATGTAGCTATGTGTTAGTTTTAAATAATTTATTTATAAGTAGCGCACAGGCATGATTAATAGTGGTCAATTAAACTCGTGGATCAATAAATGATCTATATTTAAGTTTTTTGAAAAATTTACAAAACAAAAGTAGCTTAGTTTCGTGAGTACAATCGAACCTTGAATTTAAAGTCCCATAGTCAAGATAACCACAAGATAGCCACAGACAATGAGGGCTATCGCGAATGAATTCGCCACTAGAGGCGCTAGTGTAGCGTGAGGTCTCTGAAATGTCAAATCTCATAGTTTTTGGGTGAGCTATGCGGGTTTATTTATAATTAGAATAATTTTGTGAATATTTTGCAATATTTGAAATTAATTATGGCAAATATGCGTTCCGGGGCAATGTGTTTTGAGACAGTTTTGTCTTTCGGAAACTTTTGTCCTCCCTTTTTTCCGAACAAAACGGGGACTATGCAACACTGTGGCATGCTCGATATTTTTATGGTACGGTTTCAAGGTGTATTAAGTATGATTTTAATCTAAAATTTGTTTTCACGCCCGTAATAACAGACTTTGAAAGCCATACTTAAAAACCTCACGCAACAGTGCGCCATCTAGTGAGACAAAAAACGATAGACCTCATTGTCACGTTGGTAAAAAAGCGTAGCGGTCTGTGGTCGATGTGTTGAGTGTGTTGTTGAAGGGTATTGTGTGTCGGCAGGAGGAGGTGCGGGACAACTTGACGGTGTCGGTGATGAGCTTCGTGCCCACGCTCGAGGACGACGGCAAGGCCATCAGCTGCCGCGCCGAGAACCCTAACGTCACCGCGCTGCACCTCGAGACCTCATGGACCATCAGCGTCGTCTGTCAGTACCCTAACTCTACATATATTGTAAACTAGATATATAAAATATGGTAGTTGAATTTAAATTACATTGTGCTTTTCATCCACGTTGCTTTAAATAAATCGTACTTATCAAAGCTCTATTACGGTCCCGTGGGAATATCGGCATAAAAAGTACTCTATGTGTTATTCTCGACGTTCAGCTATCTGGATACCAATTTTTTTCCAAATCGGTCAACCTGATTTAGCGTGAAGGATTAACATGCACACATACACACACACACACACACACACACACACACACACACACACACACACACACACACACGCGCGCACACACGCACACACTGGAAAAAGATCATGATGATGATATAAATAATGAATTTAAAAAAAATATCACAGCCTGGTAATAGACAATCAAAACTTAATATTGAACGTTTACTGCATAATATATTACAATGACTTTATTTTACACCACCACATGTAGTAAGCGATACAAAAACAGATACATTCAAGGGCATAAATATAGTTACCAAGACGTTAAAAATATCCTTACAACTTTATGCCACTAACTAACCATATAATAAGGTCGATACATATATTTGACGCTATGACTGTGTAGATATTTATGCCCTCGACTGTACACAGAGTTAATTATGTCCTGCTTACATAATAAGGAGTAGTTGTGAGCAGTATTTGTGCGCAGACCCGCCGGTGGTGCGGCTGCGCCTGGGCAGCACGCTGGCGGGCGGCGACATCAAAGAGGGCGACGACGTCTACTTCGAGTGCCACGTGCGCGCCAATCCGCCCGCGCGCAAGCTCTCCTGGCTGCACGACGTAAGTCACATACAAACATACAATCTCCTTCCCACGGGTCTAAGCATACTACTAGTGACATTTTTGGAATGGCTGGTTTACCTATTGGCCCATATCGGCTCGCATAACTACTTATTGACAGTCCGAATGATCGTTTGTCATAATATTTTGTTCTCTGAATCCAGTAATTGTTCAGCATTGTTATAAAACAAACCTAACCTAACCTAACTAAGCAAAGCGTGTGCTATGGATACTAGGCAACGGATAAAAATACTTATATAGATAAATACATACTTAAATACATATTAAACATTCAAGACTGGAGAACAAACATTCGTATTATTCTTACAAATATCTGCCCCGGCCGGGAATCGAACTCGGGACCTCAAGCTTCGTAGTCAGGTTCTCTAAGCACTTGGCCATCCGGTCATCTAATTAACTGTTTTCTTTATTGATGGCGCTTAGAATCAAGTATATCTTCGCATCAACGGATATTTTTTAGTGTTGTAATGTTGCAAGTTCTCCAGTAAACATTTGATGGCGTGACGTAATCCCGCATTTTTGTCATCACATTCCAAACAATGGAAGCGTTTCCGCCCTAATGAATTTACGAGCGAAGATTAACAAAAAACAATTCGGCCGTCATTCACATTTTTAATCGCCGCAATCACCGTCATTCGCTTTTAGCTTCAAATGAATTCGCTGGTTGCGACAAAAGATTAACAATAACAAAGTAGTCCGACATTATTGTTGGAATAACAATGCGGGGGGATCAAGTAATAGATGGCGGTGTACGGTCCGATAATCGCTTTGTACTGTGACGCTCGTGTTTTAATCAGCGGGGGCGGGCGGTGGACAACTTTTTATTTATTTTTGTTCCGTTTCACCCTTTCAGGAGCAATCAGTCGCGCGTTGTTACACGGCCCGCGACACGCATCACCGCGCAGCCGGTTTTTGTTGTATTGTTTTCCCATGTCGCGTTGTCGGTACGACGTCACTTATCGCACCGGCGCGGGACGGCTGCGCGCTCTTGTCCCTGATACCAGATGATGATAATAAACGACGTAATTGAATCCTGAGTTACTACGTAAACAACTCCTCGTCATACACTAGCTGGCTCTTTAATCTATAAAAAATAAGTTATACAAGGAATAAAATAGGGAGTTCTGCAACTGGGGATGGGGAGGGGCGAAACTGCAGGCTCAAGCAAATCCCACTTATATTATAAATGCGAAAGGTTGTAAGTCTGTGTGTTACTACATCACGTCTAAACCGCTGAACCGATTTATATGAACTATAGAACTATCCTATGTCCTTCCCCGGGACTCAAGCTATCTGTGTACCGAATTTCATCTAAACCAGTTCAGCGGTTTTGATGTGATGGAGTAACAAACAAACAAACAGACTTACAAACTTTCGCATTTATAATATTAGTGGGATTCGATTACAAATCGACCAAGGACCGCGATTACATGTGAGCTGACCATACTTTGACTCACATACGAATCAGCGGGCGTATGTAAATGTTGTTTAGTTCAAATTAAACTTTTAACAAAAACTTATATTCGTATGCCGTGCAATTTATTGAAATAAATAAATGACTTAATTTAATTTAATCATTAAAAACGTTATCAGGTGCGAACAGAATACCTGCGAAATTTACAGATTATGCATGAACCTGGACTCATTTTGAACGTGAATAACGCGGCGCCGCAGTATTACCTATGCACGTGTTCGTTTGATTGCAATTTGATTGATACAGGCAGCAGGAACGTGTGGTAGCGGAGAAGCAAGGTTTACATAGTTCAATAATCGGCATTTTGAACTTATTTTTGTGTTAGCCGACTATTTTAAGGTACAGTGATAATTTTAGCCGTCTCGGCAAACGGAATAGGCGGAGTGACGATCTTCGAATGACGGCTGGTAGAAGCTAGATACGTCAAACCGAGGACAAGGTGAAATGGCGCTCATTCGGGGAGGCCTACTGTCCAGTAGTGGGCTGCTAATAGGCCCATGATAATGATAATAAGTCGCTCAGCGAGCTATGGAAAGGGCTATGCTCGTAGTTTCTCTGATCGAAATCGGAACGAGGAGATCCGACAGAGAACTAAAGTCATCGACATAGCTCACCGGATAAGCAAACTGAAGTGGCAGTGGGCCGGCCATATCAGCCGAAGAACCGATAACTGCTGGGGTAAACGAGTTCTTGAGTGGAGACCGCGAATCGGCAAGCGTGGCGTGGGACGCCCTCAGACTAGGTGGAGCGATGATCTTCGCAGGGTAGCTGGCAGTAACTGGATGAGAGTGGTCGAGGATCGTGCTCAGTGGCGTACAATTGAAGAGGCCTATGTCCAGCAATGAACTAAGATAGGCCGATGATGGTGATGATGATGGTAATAATAATTTTCGGGGTTTAATTACGCGTCATTCATTAACCCTCTAGCGATTGTTCAAAAAAATGGCGGCGTGCTCTGCGCCCACGCGCGTATTACGGCGAAAACATCCTGCGCTCATTTGTGGAACGAGTGATATTCCGCCGCAGATTTCTCTGCACACATTAAGGCTGTAAATTTAATTGGCATCTGCGCGGCGTGATGGCCAGTCGTCCCAAGGGTCGCGTAAGCGCCCAACGACAATGTCGCCAACACCTGGATTTCGTCATATTTACGCGACATTGTAAGGTATTAAATGCAAATTGTGTGTACAATGTCCGACATCAGATGCTTACAATTTCACAGCAGCGGTTTGATGCGATGCGGTTTAGTATTTAGAGCGATGCGGAGTAAAGCCAGCACTCAAATGCTAGAGCTATTTAGAGCCATCGGAATGAGTTGGTGTCGGATCTATATGAGCGGTCATAAAGCCAGCACTCAAATGCTAGAGCTATCACTGCAGCTGCTTAGCATGGACGTCATAAACGCATGTAAATACCACCATCCACTATTGTACCTACCTATGTTCTAGCAAATAAAGTTACTGATTACTGATTACTGACGTATTCAACTATCTCAACTGTTCTCGAGACTTCGCTGTCCTCGTCTTAGGTCTGAGTAGATACTAGAAAGCTCACGCAAATCATGCCAACAAGTGCTAGAATAAAATTTCCTTTCTTTTTGCTTCGGAGGTAGGTACATTCACCAGTATTTATATCTGCCACAGCGGAGCATGCAAAAATATCTGACACGTCCTTCTGGCCCTAGAAATAGGGTCGTGTCAGATATTTATGCACGGATACACACTGCTCATAGCCCACCCACTTTCTGTGGCACGATTTGATTTAACTAAAGTCTACCAGTAACTGGCTGACTGGCCGCGTAAAGACAGGAGGATATCCGTTATATTGGAGCGCGCTACAAAATGTATGAAGAGGCCACTCGGACCGCATTAAGCTAATAGCCTGGCAAGGGGCTGCACTTCCCGCGCGCCGCCCGTCATACACGACCACTGAAGGCTACACACTTTATACACATAGGTACTCTACCTATTTTATACTCGTAGGTAGGTACATCTATATCACCCGCAACTTTCCGCTTTTGTCGTAGTAAATATAATCAACGAAATATGGTTTAAAATCTGTATTGTCTCAACAGTTGACTGACATCAGCCTTCCAATATGAGTAATGTTTTGCCTTTGTTTTCTATCGAACAATCTCGGAAATACGACTAGAAACCAAGTGCCGCTCGATTACCGTATTAAATTGCTAACGTGATGTTCATAATTGAGAAACTTTCTAGCCTATATACATATGTCGAAGTGTAATAAAGTTTCATATAAATATAGAAACAAACACATCTATCATACATACGTATAAATTGATTTTAGTTTCAGTTCTAGTTTTCCCGATGCCAAAACATTATCCACTATTATTTCTATTAATAAAAACGGCTGCATTTCATAGGAATAGTTAAAACTAAGGCCTTATTGTCTAAAGCACTCGTAATCACAATCGTTTCACCACTTCTTTCTGTCACACGGTATACGATGACGATAAAAAGAGATGATGAAAGCGACCGCGAACGCCCGCACGTTAAACTATACAGCCTCAGGACTGCTAATTTCAGAAGTCAGTCCCAGAGGATTTTCTCTCTGTATCTGGCCATCTATCTGTCTGTATCTCACGCGAAAACCGCTGCTGAACCGATTTAAATGAAATTGCGCATGGAGGTACACAGGATAATTTTAATCCGGGAAATTGTATAGTTCCCACGGGATCACAATAAATGAATTCTTTGCAGACAACAGCAGGCTTGTCATTATTTACCTAGTAACCCTAACCCACCGCACTCAGAGTCAATATTGAACCGTTGAAGGGAAATAGAGCACTAGTTGCTTTCGAGAGCGTTCTCCTTTATTACTTTACTCAGTGATTGCAGCTGCAGGTGCCTTGTGTATTCTTCTGTGGAATCGGAGTAAAGTAACCGTTGTAAAATTACAAATATTATTCAACGTTGGTTAAGTTGGTATTCATGAAATTCATATTATTGACAACCAGATAGTGAATAAATAGTGGGTAAATGTAGTAAGTATAGTAGATAGTGTACCTCGAATCGCAGTCGATAGAAGGAAGACAGAATCAGTCGATACTGCAACTTTAAAGCACAGGTTAGGCCGCTTATGGAGTACTGTTCCCATCTCTTGGCTGGAGCACCCCAGTATCAGCTTCTTCCATTTGACCGCATCCAACGTGGGGCTGCTAGATTTGTCGGCAACCGGGAACTCTCTGACCGGCTTGATCCTCTGGCAATGCGGAGGGATGTTGCATCTCTCTGCATCTTGTACCGCATATTTCATGGGGAGTATTCAGATGAATTATTCGGATTATTGCCTGCAGCTAGGTTTCACTACAGTACTTACTTCGCGTAGACGTCGCTCATTTCATCCTCACAACCTTGATGATTGGCAATCTAGCACCGTCCGCTTTAAGCGAAACTTTTTTCCACGCACGAGTAAAGTATGGAACCAGCTTCCTTGGACAGTATTTCCGGAGCTGAACAACTCAAGGATCTTTAAAAAACGAGCTTATCAGTCTCTCAAAGGGCCGGCAACGCACCTGTGATACCCCTCGTGTTGACAGGTTTCCATGGGCGGTGGTGATTGCTTCCCATCAGGTGACACACAAGCTCGTTTACCCCTCTAATATAAAAAAAAACTTAGTGTTTGAAATTCAACCTCAACCCACTTGTAACCGGATCCTTTCAGAATTTAACCACAATAGATAGTCTTACTCTATTTACGAATACTAATATGGAACCCAACTCATTAGGTATACATACATTATACATTTGTCAAAATCATAATCTTACAACGTAGGATTTTTAATATTTTTATTAATTTACATTATAAATTTAATTATAATTAGAACGACGCGTCCGCGGCAGTCCATTAACTTGCGGGGACACGTGACGTCTCGCTTACACAAAAAAGATTATTAATGTTGGGTGGAGTAGATTAAAGCGTGTATGAGAGCTGGCCTTGTACTACGAAGTCTGAAATTAGAACTTCGTATCGTGCCGTCCCACTCACGCTGATTTTATTTAACAAGAATATAAGAGGGGCGGTATGATGCGAACTGCGTATTTCGAAATAGCCGAGCTGTTTTGGCTTTTTGTTTCTCGTGGCCAGGGGATAAGGGATAACGTTTCCCTTGTATACAGTGTTACCGGCAGCCAAGCTTTTATTAAGGAGAGTCAAAGTTACGTATTTCTGTAACTTAACCGCGATATGAATTTAATTCATAAACAACAATTTAGACTTTGTTAAGACGTTGTTCTAACAAAATTATAATTGCCAGCAATGTACAGCAAAATATTGAAAAGTAATAAATAATCAAAGTATCTATCGGTTGTCATACTTGCCAATTTACATTGTAATGTACATTGCCGGCAATACGGTATTTGGCTATTTTTTATGTATTTTATCAATTAAAACTTCACAATGCCTGATATAAATAACAAAGTTATAAAGGTTTGAAATCCAAGATGAGACAGAGAAAGACATACTGGCGTCACATACGTCACACTCAAGTAGCGCCAATAATCACTATACCGAGGTTGTTCAAAACCAATATGTTTTTAACCCCCGACGCAAAAAGAGGAGTGTTATAAGTTTGACCCTGCCAAGTGTGTCTGTGTGTCTCTCTGTGGCACCGTAGCTCTTAAACGGGTGGACCGATTTGAATGCGGTTTTTTTTAATATGAAATCAGGTTTTCTAGCGATAGTTCTTAGACATGTTTCGGTTTAGCCGTTTTTGAAATATTGAACTTTGAAGTGACAAAGTCGGGGTTTGTCTACTTTTTGTTGGTATAGGTTATCAAGCTACCTAATTATGTACCTAATCGATTTGTTCGTTTTTTAACCGACTTCAAAAAAGGAGGTTATCAATTCGGTTGTTGGCTTGTGCTGAGGCACTGACTTCAGACTGGTAGAAAAATATTTTCATGGTTTTTTATAGTCGGTTCAATTTTTTGTTATATATTTTTTGATAATCCAGAAGGCAGAGTAAGGTATTAAATTCTGCTTAGCAACGTACCTAATAATAATATTCTGGTAGACGAGGACACAGCAAGTCTGTAATAATAACAATATTAGGAGTAGGCTAGGCACCACTCCACTCCACTCCACTTAATAAAAAATGTTCCACTTGCTCCACGCGGGACATATGAGACACAGTTTTTTGTGAGGAGGGAATTAGTATTAACTTATGCTTAGATCTAGATGTCAATACATTATTGTACCATTTATTTATAGCAAGAGGATTCCTCAATCTCTCTATATAAGTAGTGGAAAATTTCGTGCTCATTGTTAACGGTCCGAGTCGTAGGCGCGAAAAAAATCATCATCATCATCATCCCAGCCTATATACGTCCCACTGCTGGGCACAGGCCTCCTCTCAGAACAAGAGGACTTGGGCTATAGTTCCCACGCGGGCCCAGTGCGGATTGGGAACTTCGCACGCACCATTGAATCGCTTCGCAGGTTTGTGCAGGTTTCCTCACGATGTTTTCCTTCACCGTAAAGCTCGTGGTAAATTTCAAATATAATTCCGCACATGAATTTCGAAAAACTCAGAGGTGCAAGCCGGGGCTCGAACCCACGACCCTCTGCTTGAGAGGCGATAGGTCAAACCACTAGGCCACCACGGCTTAATAAATTGTGAAATATAATTATTATCTAGATTCTAGATATTATTCTGTATTATTTATTATAGAATTTTCCCCCCTCCCCCGCACCCACTACGCTACGTCACTGCCGCTGTGACAACCGTGATGGCTCATGTTGTTTGACCTATAACTAATGAATTTGGTAGGTTTGGTCCTGCTCACGTCTCTTGGATCACCATTGTAGATAGTACAATACAATACAAAGACTCTTTATTGTACACCAGACCAGACATAGTAAGCGATACAGAAAACAGATACACAGAGAAAAAATTACAAGGTAAGCAAAAGCCGGCCTTATCGCTTTAGACCCAATGCCTAGTACCATGTATTTATTAATTTCCGAGAAATTGTTTGTCTGGAAGAGATCGCTTTTTATCGCTTTTTCGCGCTTTTAAGCTTACTGTACAACTTTTTACACAAGCAGCCTGTGGGCAAACTACACGCAAAAGCAGTAGTATAACGCTCTGCGTATTCAATATAATAACGCGTTCAGGATGCTGATGGGGCTACCGCGATTCTGCAGCGCTTCGGGGATGTTCGCGGAGGCGCGGGTGGACTGTTTTTACGCCATAATGCGTAAACGATGCGCATCTCTGGCCAGCAGAGTCAGGGCTAGAGCCAACAGCGTCCTGCGCATGATAGCAGACAGACTGGATTGCCCGTACGTTAACCAATGCTGTCAACTACACTTGCGGCGCAATACCTAAATGTTGTGTTAGTGATGTTTTGTTTTGTTTGTAGTTGTCCTTCTGTATGTCTTAACTAACACTAGCATAACTTTTATTCAATTGTATTACTAACTCAATGATTCAAGTTGGTCGAAAAATAAATTATTATTATTATTATTAGCGATTAGACCGCCTATTGTCTACCTGCTTTTTTTTTATTTTTGTAATGTCACTGTACTGCTTTTGGTGATCAATAAAGAATATTTGTATTGTATTGTATTGTATTGTATAAAGATATACATCATTAATCGTCATGCACTAACTTTCGTGACGCCAGTGTTTCTACGACTCTCTTAGAGTGACGAATACCACTTCAAATTACAACAGCTATTTCACCGCCGACGCTGTTTGATTCCGCAGCCTTTTTCACCAAAATTGTATTTACGTCAACACCGGTTACCAAATTCCGACGCAACATTTTATCACGTTAACCCTTGTTGCGTTCGAAGTCCGCCAACTTTTTTAATATCAGACGCTTAGAATTTAATTTTTATACCGTCAGGGCAAGTCCCACGAGTCGGCGGAATCTCAAACACAGCAAATGTCGCTCATCAATTACCCGCTCGCGGCCGCACCGACCTCTCATTATTAACTACCCTCGAATGAGCTGTCAAAATAATAAGACGCGGCATAAATTTCGCGTCTTGGCCCGTCATTTCCTTTTGAATTTATGTATTGTAATCCCCGCAATTACTCAACGCTGCATCCTCCACGGCTTATGCCCAATCATATTTTACCCGTCGAATCTCGGAGCTCTGATTACAACGGGCTCCCAACTTCAGAGCGCTTCAACTAATGTCATTGTGGTACTCATTTAACTGCACGATTCCGATCGGTTGCGAAGTTATAACAATGTGCCTCCGCCCGGTGCTTGCCGCGAGTGCACATTGTTGCACTGCGTAACCGCACCGCAGTTGCTTTCATTTTATCGGTGCTATTTTCAAGTAGATTATAGTTCCTGGTTTCAGAATATCGTACACTTTTTAACCCCCGATGTGAAAAGAGGGAATAAGTTTGACCACTATGTGTGTCTGTGTGCCTGTCTCTCTGTCTGTGGCACCGTAGCTCTTAAGCGGGTGGACCGATTTGAATGCGTTTTTTTTATTTGAAAGCAAGTTTTCTAGCGATGGTTTTTAGACATGTTTCATTAAAATCGGTTCAGCCGAACTTTGAAGTGACAAGGTCGGGGGTTTTCCAACTTTTTGTTAGTTAGGTTATTATTGATCTTGTTTTGAATGTTTTTTTCCTACTTATGTAGATTAGGTAAGTCATTTTTATTGGCCGGCAAATAGTCTATTACTGCTGGTGCTGGCCAAAGACCTCCCCTTTGGATTCCGTACTCGCCCTGTCCGCACTTATTTCGCCCTCACCGCATCTTGGAGCAACCACTGAGTGGTAACACGCGCTCACTTGTCTGGGTGCATTCGGTAGACGTAGCCAACATAGTTCTGTTTCATCCTGCTGGTGGTGATAATGGTGCAAGTTTTGGAGCGCCGTAAGGTGATTTGGACTCGATCCGTCCTTTTAAACATAAAACAAAAGCATAGTAAACACGTTACCTATCTAAGAAAGTTGTAGGCCTCTTGGTAATAACATTATATACTATTTTCAGGCACTTAGACTAGTTTTTTCGCAACAGCACAGTATTAACCTGCCCATGACAGTCACAAGACTCGTAGACGTCTCAAAGTTGCTACGTCGTAGCGTCCTCAGTCCACAAGTTTTGAATCTTCGTCTCCCTAACATTTGGGTTGTGACATTATGATATATGTACTGTGCCGAGTTTATTCGGCGACGCGTCCCTCGGCCAGTTCTCGCGTAATTTCCAATCAACCGTCTAAGGTTCCGCCGAACGCTTCTCCGCCCATACCTACCGAATAAAGCCCGAATATAATAAGAAAATAGTAAAACAAGTAACAAATGCAGCGAAGTTTATTTCCGCGCCAGTGAAACGCTCCCCGAAGTACGGGGAACTAGTTAAATAATGATTTGTTTTACGAGCGCCGCCCCGCCGCACAAAGGAATACTCATATTGAATCCAATAACAAAAAGATGCGAGTACTCGCGGAGAACATAAGCAAACAGTGTTATCAGGTGGAAAATTCTCTCTCTTTATTCGTTAATGGCAGCTATTTCCCCGAGGGTCGAGGGGGGGGGCGATCATCCGCGTGGTTGTGCGGCGTCGTGCCGCACGAAAATGGACACGCTTGATTCGATCATTCGCGTTTCTTTCACGAGTGATTGATTCTGCGATCGCCTCGCGATACTGTCGGCCCCCCGCGCCCCCCGCGTCCCTCGAAAGGATTGCGCCCGAATTCGCAAAGGTAAAGCCGGCCTCATTAAAAAAGGAGCAAGACGCCGCGCGATCCCCTAACAATTAGCGCGCCGCGGGTTCCGCCGGACCTTTTTTTAACGAGAGCGTGTCGGCTCCGAATAAAACATTTACACAAATGAGAAACAATCGCGCCCGCTATTACCCGCCCCGCGCCGCCGGAAGCATCTCTTAAAAGTTTAATGCTCGTAAAAACAAATAAATATAGCTCATGGTAACATTCCGAGGTGGAACTCGAGCGCCAAATTCCAGGCAGAGTGAAGGAAAAGAATCATAAATGGTTAAATTTTGTTATGCTTTATTTTCAAACACGGACTCAAAACGGCGTTTTTACTTGGCAAAGAAAACTTTGATCAATTAATTTAGACGTTTCTTTGCGGAGGTCCTTCAATTAACAACCTTTAAGGTTGCAGTTAGACTTATCGTCATTGAAATTCTGTTTGAAATGAGTCGTACCTGGCTACCTATATACCTGGCTATAGGTACTATAGTGAAGTGCCGCTAGGCCTGCACTCGCGGTGAGCGATGACGCCAGGTTACAAGCATCTAATCAAGGTGCCCGTGTCGTCGCCAAATCTCTAATTAGTGCCCGCCCCTATAACCCCCGCTAACCGATATGATAACCCACCTCAAATGATAACGTTCAAACACTCAAACTGGTTGCTTGTTAGAAAAACTGTTTTTGATTTTTCTTATTACAGATGACATTACTAAACATGTTTTTTTTTAGCCCGTTAAAGTGTCCCACTGCTGGGCAAAGGCCTTCCCTTCTTTCCGCCACTCGTCTCTATCGAGAGCATGCTCCTGCCACTCTATTCGATATGCGTCCAAGTCATCCCGCCATCTTTTCTTTTCGGCCTGCCCAATGGGTAGTGATTTGGGCCCATCGCTGTGAGTGCATGCGGCAGACATGACCAGCCCAGTCCCATTTTTAGTAAGTCGTTAAAATTGTTAAAGTTCCTAACGTCGAGGGAACGGCATTAGAGATCTCTCGCCAGACAGATTATATGCCTTGGCACCGAAGTCCGAAGGAAGACAATGGAAAGTCGTATTTATACATCCGAGTTGAGAAACTTCGATAGTGCGATTCACGTTCTAAATGAGGTTGGTTATCAGCGCTAGCTACTTTTGCGTCGTAGTAGAAAGTTCATCAATTCGATAACTAGGTGGCGCTAGGATCGCCAGACAGTAATTTATCTTAATTTGTGCTCGAAAAACACATATCTAACTTTGATGTAATTTCTCTTTTGTCTTCAGAAGAATGAATGTTTTATGTGATGAATATTCACAGTGTTCCTGGTATCTTTTTCCATTAGGCGTTCCAAATTATTACAAGAAGCTCGATTTTCTCCTATCTCATACTCGTTCAGATGTTTCTAGATTAAGTACGAATGTTGTTAAATATTCAGAACTGAAGAACTAAATTATATGGAGTCATTTCGTAAAAAATTTTTTTTTTGCTATTTTTACGTACATTGTAGTAATTAGTAAAGATAAGGTAAGATAAGAATCATTTATTCGCTATTCGCAAAAACAGTTTTGTAGTAGTTAGGACAAAACAAAATAATATGTATATTAAAAATCTGGACACGTTTCGAGCTACAGATTAGCCCGAAACATTTGTCGAGCTAAACTGAATTTAAGACGTGAGTTATCCGTTACAATATCATTTAATATGAGTGAGTCTCATTACTGTAGTTTCATGTTCAAAAGATCCATACTAATCCTATTTGTTTGTCCCATCACGCTTTCACGCTGAAACTATTCGACGGACCGTGATGAAATCTAGTAAAGATAGTTTGAGACCCTGGAATAGTTTTATCCCAAAAAATTGAACAGTTACTGCGGGCATGCGACAAACAAACAAGCAAACTACGCAGCCAAAGTCACGGGCAACAGCTAGTATTTAAAGTTAATACGGTAAAAAAACAAACACCATTGACAACCGTTGAGATCATGTACAAAAGGCGAACTTATCCCTTTAAGGGAAAATAATTACATACATACATACTGAATAAATACAAAATGGAATGCACAGTCGACAAATTGAATCATGATCCAGGGTGGAACCTTTGTGCTACTAATGTCATGTTGACATCTCATTCTTTTGTCAAGGAAATCATAATGAAATTGACTATTAAAAGGTTCCACCTCGGGTCATTATTCAATTTGTTTGACTGTACAACAATTGAAGGTGCGACCAAACCGCTGCTTAAAAAAAACGGTGACGGCACGGAATCGCAGTGACGCGTCGTAAACTTCAGGTCTTTACCGAACAAAAGTCGTGACGTTTACGGCACGTCACTGCGATTTCGCACCGTTTGCATATTATAATCAGCGGTATGGACAACATGCGATAAAACAGTGCGCATCCGGTGCGTCACTGCGATTCCGTGCCGTCATCGTTTCGGCCGCACCTTTAGTGTCCAACTTAGCTCGTTCGTGGTATAGTTATGACTTTAGTGGTTAGATCAAGATCGTTTTAAATCCTCAAATCAAAACCAATTAAGTACAACATTCACAACCAATCTAAAGGAGTTTGCCAGGTTCACCAGCCGTCAGATTGTTCGCTCCACACCACCTCCAGATCGTCCAGCATCCCACAAATGCTGTAAACACAGACTCCACACATTTTTTTAATTTTAATGCCCGCTTTTCAATTCCTTAATATCTTCCGGCTTTTAAAATGTCTCTCATTTTTCCTTTCTCTAGAAACAACAGCGTCATCGGGCGTAAATGGTTTTTGTTTGTACCGTGTTCGGCGACTTCATTAGTTGAAATTAAATTTCGTATTCTTCGTTACGCCTCTCCACTCATGCATTGGTCCTCCCCCCCTCCCCCCACCCCGCATCGGCTCTGAACCAATATCGGGAGCGTGACTGCGTATTTAAACAAACCACTTCGCTAAGTGGCGTTAGAATTTCATGCGAGGGGAGAAGTCTTCAAACGGTTCGAACGCTGTTCTCGCTGCTAACTTTTAATATAAAACAGGGATATCATTAAGAGATATTTGTACTATTTAAGCCATTTTACAAGCTTTTATTTAACTTGCAATATATAATGTATCTATGTATGTACGGGTCAAATCTTGCGAGTTGAATTTCACCCACTTTCAGTGGTCGGATTGACTTGAAATTTGGCATACTTATGTACATCTGGTGACAATACATTAATCTAGTAGTGACATCCTGGTGGTCCAGCCAGGATCGTCTCCGCAGGATAGAAATCCTCAACGGTTAATGGTATCGACTAGAAATTTGGTACGGAAATGTAGTGTGTATGACAATGCAAGTCAAAAAGTACAGTCGACAAAAAGCTTGTATTAAAAATTGTTTTTTAACAAAAAACTTATTAAGAGTTATGTATTGAAAATGACAAAAACAAAACCCTGGTCTCAAACTTTCAGTGCCTAATAAAAACTTATAATTTGTCATGGATGTACCTACTCGTACATAATAAATAATCACTCTGACAAAGTGGTACAACTAAAGTGGTACCTCACCTTAATAAACGTACGTGACGTACGTCGTTTTTTTTTTGGAAACTTGTATCTTTTAGACAGGGCAAGTAAGGCTAAAATTAAAATATTGCATTGTAGTGTATACTAGCCGTTGCCCCGACTCCATCTGGGAATAACGTTGCATAGTTCTCGCTATCCCGCGAATACTATGCAATTTTCCGTGACACAAGCTATTCTTTGTCTTACCCAGAGCCGCCACTCTCTTGCCAAATCTTGTCTAAATCAATTGAGCGTTTTAAACGTAAAAATATAACAGACAGGCAGATGGACAGACAATTACTTTTGCATTTATAATATTAGTCTTAACGTTTTGTCGCGTATCAAGGAACCCTCACAGCGCGTAGTCCAACACTCTCACCCCGTTTTCGGGGGTTGTTTCTGTAAAGAACATCCCCGTACTTCACGCCACACGTCGCGGCGCCAAGAGGCTCGTTGCATGCCCATGTCCACCCTAAATCCTTTTGTTAGGAAACAAGTAATATTTTTTTGAATATAACGAGTACCTTTGTCCGGCGGAGTGGAGCCGCGCGCAGATAATGGGAGGGCCCTTTGTGTACATCTAGTAATCGCCCCCCTTTATAACGACATTTAGGTATTTTATTTAACGCGCCTCGCTTGTAAAAAAGGGTAAAAAGTAATTTGATTTAATGTCCCGTGCATAAGCATTCCGTCCGCAATACGCCGCTGATTACTAATGTTTACCTTTTGCGTTAAATTGAAAGTGAAAGTGAAAGTATGAAGAACCTGATCATTGAGCAAGCGAGCGCGAAGCTCGAGCGAAGCATCTCGTTTCAGCTCGGACTAAAATGCTATCACCATATTAGTTATCGGAAGTAGAATATCTCAACCGATTGTCGTGTACGGTCAAGGACTCAAAGTCAAAATATCTTTCTTCAATTTAGGCTATAACAAGCACTATGAATGTCAAAAAAAACCTACCACCGGTTCGGAAAAACCTCTGTTGAGAAGAATCCGGCAAGAAACTCAACGAGGTTTATTTTTTTAAACAGATTTACAATATTATTAAATGACCGCCAAAGAATCGAATTGCTTTAAAATTCCAGAGAAATAATGCGTTGTTTGTCTCATTTTTGTCCCGTTCTGGCGGTTCACTTTTATATTATAGATATCTATAATTACTATACATCACAAGTATTTAACACAACTTTATTTTTAACACAGTAGGTTCGCTATTTGAAGGGATCGCTAATTTCCAAATATTAGTACAAAAGCGCGTCGACGGCGCGATTAAAATACACGTCGTACAAAGGCCCTTAGATGAAAGTTTCTGAACTAAATTCGTTCAGTTTGATGAGTATACGATCTATTTTATTTTATATACATACTCGTATTTGCTTCTGTTAAAGGTCCCACCCGGTATAGATTTATTGCTTTCAATACAAAAAATACCCGGTATCTTATAAATGAAAACATGTTGTTATCAGTTTGTTTAACTCTGCATCTGCTCACAATCACAATACAACCATCTTTGTCCATGATATAATCATTAATATATAGATTAGATTAGAATAAATTTATTGATTACCGTTTGAAAAATACATTATAAACACATGCCAGTTAATTACAAGAAATTCACAAAAGGGTCGTCAAATGTATACAAAAAATAAATCTTATTACAATAATTTGTCAGCCAGAATAAAAAATAAAAAATAGAGTTTAGAATGTCAAATTAGAATTCAATTCAATAATAATAATTAAAAGCAAAACAAGAATATACTTAAATCTAAGTCAAATTTATGCAATAGGAACAATACGCCTATAGGCCTTAGATACACCTACTCGTATACGCCTTAGATATTAATGACTTCTTAACAATAGATCTGAATTTTATATCCGTTTCATTTGTAATATTTTTTGGAATTTTATTATAAAAACGCATGCAATTTCCCAGAAACGACTTTTTGGGTTTAGCCAGTCTGTAAGATGGAACTTTAAGCTTCCCTGTGTTTCTAGTAGCCTTTGGCTTTAATTCATGAGCAACCATTTCACAGTAAACGTCATAGTGACATCGCATTAATTAACAAGGAAAATCGTAATGACCTTGCCTTTGAAAAGCTTCCATGGTGGCTCGCATGGGTTAAAGTCCATGACCTTACTTATTGTGATTGTGAGTCTGTAGGATTGATAATTATATGGAATTTTTGTCGATTAAATGTCAGAACGGATTAAGAACTGTCATGAGGTGTAATATTTCAAACAGTTTGCGAGGCCTACAGCTCACAGAGCCTCTGTTCCGTATTTGAGACACATTCTCAATTATAATTCTCAACATTTAATGCCGTCCGATCATTGACGACGGAAGACGTGATTATTTTATTCGAAATTATTTGTATGTTAATTGTCAGACACAGGCATTTGAGTATAGGCTAAATCTTATGTCAAAGTGTTTATTGATTAACGGAATATAAAACGTGATTAGATTACTTTTAATGAGTTCTCTAAGCGATATTCTACCCGTGATCAGGATCAGGACGACTGCCATAATTTTATTAGTCATAATGACTGAATGTTTGTCATATTGTTTCCCCACTGAAACCATACATTTTTCATCAATTTTTAAATGGTCACCTGTAGTACTCTGTAGATTAGGTTTGGTTGGTTTTATAACAATTCTGAAAATAAATGGTTTCAGAGAACAAAAGAGTTATGTAAACCATTACATTATGATTATGACCAACAATTTTTGATTAGTCGATAAAGACCCGTCTACTGTCGCCCCAACTTATATAAATGAGTGATATATTTTTTTTAATACCGAACAAGAAAACGTGCTGATAATAAATAATAGAAAAAATAATGCATGTATCAAAATAATATTTGCATGACATACTGTCTAAATGTATGGAACATAAAAAAATCTATAACATCATGGAACTATTATGTACTACATTTACAGTACCTAGATAAAATTTCATTTCATTTCATTTTAAGAAAACAAAAACCTAATATTCGTGACAACATGGAAAAAAATATAAATATTAAAATAAAAAATGTGCATGTCAAGAATCTGTACGTAAACAAAATATCACACATTTGACTAACATTTACATTTAAATATTTACCCCTTGTTTCACCATTTATCGATTAATTTTATGTGACGGGTATCTGTGATGCCTTCTCTGTTTGCTTTGTCCGAATAAACAGAGACGACATGACATTTATGTGTCAAATAAAATTTATCAATGAGTGATGAAGGTGAAACAGACCCCTAGGGCTCAAACTCCGCTTGGTACTCCACACTGGAGATAATAATAATATGCTTATAACGATGATGAGTGTCGACCATTGAGGGGTTTCTAAACGGGTCATATTTTACTCCAACTTGTGACCGACAACTACGGCCGTCCTTCTCTGACACCGTACGCAAGAGCAAGATGCGAATAATGGCCGGCCACAAATTGCAGTGAAAATGTAGCCCGTTTAGAAGGCCCGTTTGCGTGTGCGCAGGACCGGGTGCTGGTGCACAACGCGTCGGCGCGCGTGTTCCACAGCAACCAGTCGCTGGTGCTGCAGAAGGTCACGCGGCACTCCTCGGGCCGGTACGCCTGCTCCGCCCTCAACGCCGAGGGAGAGACCGTCTCCAACGAGCTGCACTTCCGCGTCAAGTGTGAGTGTACTTACTTACTTATACCTATTACAAGTTAAGATCAGGTGAGATGGGTCAATTTGGAGTTTTACATTCTGCTTTTCACTTCGATGGCGAGGAAATGAAATAGATACAGTGGAAACAATTGTTCAGTATTATGTACCTTTTATTGTTCACGCATTACTATTATAATTTTTAGGTGTCGCTGGACTAGACTAGACCGTGTCAAAGTCAAAGTCAAAATATTTTTACTAAATTTAGGCTGTAAAAAGCACTATGAATGTCAAAATAAATCTACCACCGATTCGGTAAACCTCTATTGAGTAATCCGGAAAAAAACTTTATTGTCATTATAGCAGCGTTATTGACGCCACTAAAACTTTCTTGGAACTCTACCTTCAGCAACATGTCTATTACTTGTACATTTTGGCGCCGAAACAGCAGCAAAAGGACTATTCTGTGACGGGTATAGTAGCACTATTCTTGCGCCATGATTTCCTGGTGTTTTAAAGACTATGTGATGGAATCGAAAGCAGCTGGACTGCCCGGAAGCCGGAGGTAATTCTAAAAATAAAGATTTAAATATACAACCTATTCAGGCGAAGCTGTCGGTTGTTTACCGTACCTACACTGTGGTCCCACTTACACATCAAGTTAGTGAGCGAGACAGTAGTCATTCGCCTGTTGTCCTAGCAAATGTTATATACATACCTAACAGTGTATTAGTGTGCATAACAGTTTAGACGCTACAGAGGATCATGCCTCAACTGGCGGTGCTAATGCCGTTAAATGTAAATCACTTAGAGCATTTAAATGGAGCGACTTCTGGGAGTGATGCAAATTCAGCACATGCTGATTTGTTAACCACTGCACCGAGAGCCCACCTCAATTGCAACATGTTTCAAGATTTACCTGAGAATAACGTACGTGTTGAACAAAACGCTGAGCAAAGCTAGCGATTTACGTTTTGAATATGTAGACATTCTTCAGTATGTGTTTCATCGTCGGCATATTTGGTTAACATTTTAGCTGAAGAAGGAACGTAACTATTAGACGTTTTATTTGTTATTAAAGCTTCATCTAAAAACTTTGTAGATATTTGGCTGAACAACTAAAAGTGTTATGCTAGTAAAACAATATTAAAGTGCCACGGTAGTTTTCACATTCAATTCGGGCCTGGCCCGCTTGTCTCTCAAGATTTAGTAGAGTATGTAAAGTGGAGACCCGAGGAAACGTACACGCGTGACGGGATCGGAGGCGACGCGCGACGCGCGCTAATGGAGGCTCGAGAGCTCGTTATCGCGCGGCAGCGGCGCGGCGCCGCGCGGCCACCGCGCGAGTAATTGCCCGCGCGGCCTGTATCTGCTGCTCGTCACATCCCTCCCCTGCCCGCACCGCCCGCCGCGGGATCCCCTCTAATTGTTTTTCCTCGACGTTTGCCCCTGACTCGACTTCGTTGCTTAGCGATTTAAGAGTAAATGGAGTTTTTTTGCCTCCTTTATTCGAATTAAGCAATCGTTCGCACCCCGATCGAACCGCCGCGCCGTCTCGGTATTTCAGCAATAAGAATAACTCGGAATCATCACAATGGAGCAATCTGTGCGTTGATGAAGTGGATTTGAAACGGCTTAGCATTAGCTGGCGGTACCTGGCGACGCTTAAAGTGCCTGAAAGGATTTCTAAACAATACTTAGTCAATTAGAGCGCGGTGGATCGGATGGCGGTGATTAAGCCCGAGGCGGGTAAATAAAGGATACAAATTAAATGAGAGTTGCGCTGTTAGCGGGGGCAGGTGCAGCGCGACAGAACAAGATGGGTATTTTTAATGGGCGCATTACTGCGCGGAATGTGGTAATAAATTGTTGTTCCGCAACGAATTGTTTTGTATTGAAGTTACTCGGGGGCGGCGATTGGGCTATTATGGGCGTTTTTATCGCGTCGCCGCGCTCCTCGTGCGCTTTAGTGCGGCTACTCATTGGCCTTTAATTAGTTTGTATTGCGAGCAAAGAGAATATAATGAACGGAGGCCGGCGCGCCGTCTTTGCAGGCAGTAAGTTCGTTACGCGGCGGGCGGCCGGCGGCTGTCCTACACAGAATTAGCGCCGGAAAGCGCTAACTACCGCATTTGCATATTTCCAGAGCCCTCAATTGGAATGTTTGACTTCGATTTTGGGAACAATTTTGGGATAAATTCTTGAACCGTAAAGGGTTTGGCGAAGTACGGAATAACTTACAGAGCATTCTATGTATGTGCATTTATCTAACATTTCTTGTTGCTAGGTACCTAACTGAATTATGAACGACTGGCGATGAAGCATAGTCGAATTTTTATACAAACACGCTTCTGTTTATATTTAATGAAAATCAAACAGTCCAAATTTGTACATATATTTTCTGAGTCGTTAGTGATTTTAATTTTTTCGAGAACTTGGAATATGAAAAATAACTAAACACGGGTGTGGCCTGTAATACGAGCAAATAATGAAAACATAGATCGTACTCGTCAAACTAAACAACATTAAGTAGTTCAGCGACTTTTACATTTTTTTTATTTTTTTATTTTATTAGGCTTTAAAGTTTATTCGAAGAAGCAATGCTTGATGTTTATAGCGGGACAGGCGACGTCAGTTGGGTTCTAGGATGGCGTAGGTACATTGATAACTATTTAATTTGTATGAAAAAGGGAAAATCTTTAGACTCCATTATTTTTAAAAGTCGCTGAACTAATGTTGTTCAGTTTGACGAGTACGATCTATGTTTTAATTATTTGCTCGTATTACAGGCCACACCCGGTATATACCTACCTGCGTATGCTGTGTCCAAAAAATATTATGAGATGATCTTTATTATTATTCATTATAAAAGTAGATATTCTCAAAGACGACATTAATTCAGACAGTTTTACCTTACAACGTTTTTATGATTCTAGATAATACCATATGTAAAATGAACTTTTGGCGGTGGTGGTATATTATCTACACATAATTTTATTTTGTCTTTTCATCCGATAATATGTTTGTACGTGGGCTCAAAAGCAGCATGTCTAAACCACTTACTTCATAGTTGACACAATCAGCGCGGATTGCACCGAATCGGACCTCGAACCTACACCCATCGCACTCAATTACACTTTAATACGTAACAGGGCTCCGGCCGTCCCTCCCCCCCTCCCACGCTCCCGCGCCGTGACCTTGCTCTATTATTAAACGAGATCTTCAAATTCATTGTAACAATCACTGGAAACTCCTTTTGCATTTTAAATTATTTCTACTGTAGGTGAAATTCAGAGTGGAGCGGCTCAGAGCTTTTTCATTCCCCGGGCAACGGGTTCCGTGGTTCAAACACTCAGTTAATCGAAGCTGCTCATAACATTAAAATAATCTTTGTTTTTGTCCAAATCTGAATGAAAAGGGATTTTAAGCTGTTTATATCTTTATAAGGTAATAACGTTTACCCTTGTAAACGTACTACCCTTATGCGAAGGTCTTAGACGAGTACACAATGTGATTGAGGAATGAAAGCTCCTAGCTTTGCTTTCGACGGCGATATTGTGCCCTACATTATACATGCCAGCAGCGGCCACAATACCCTCAACTCGGCTCCGGTTAAGTAGTTTTCTGCGTCGGTGTTGGGGCGCAGGTAACGCGGGCGGCACGTCGCGGGCGTCACGCGCGCGCCGGGATCGCCGCAAGCGCCAGTTAATGCACTCACGATACTCCTCGCATGTCACCGTTCACTTAAACGGAATTGCTACCTCCGTCCCGCTACGTGACGCGGCCCCGGCCGGCCGACCGCTCCTTCAACTCCACCAAACGCCACGAAGTAAGATTGTTTTGTTTTGCAGAACGCAATTCGTCCGTAGGTACGATGAGCTTCTTTGAGCGCTGCGAAGTAATTTGAATATTATCGCTTTGATCAGCGACCCCGAGCGATGTCGAACAGAACGAGTTTATTAGCGCCAACGAACGGCCTTATATCCGTGCGTCCTCGGAACTTCGTAATGATCTCGACATTCAAACAGGAGTAAATTGATTCCTTACAATAAAGTAAAATACGGTGTGTGGGTTAAGGCTGATGTTAATCGCGATTAATTTATCACTCCACATGTCACCCTGGAGCGCTATCGAGCGCCGGCGGTAGATCAAAGTCGCTCGTATGCGGCGCGGGATTGACCCTCCATTGCTCTTCAAAAGGCGGCTGAAGGAAATACAATAATTAATCAGCTCCGTTTTACATCGCTTAATGTCAGTCGCGGTTTCAACTGTTTCTGTTCAGTTCATTAGTGCTTATATCATGTAAATAACTAGCTCCGCTAGAATCGTTTTGTGGATTACACTCGAGAGACTAGTAAAGGTATTGCCTAGTCGAACAATGTGACTGGCGAAATCTGTAGCACTTTGGATTGTTGGCGCGTATATGTCATTTAAATACATCGACAAACAGATAAAAATGATGTAAAAAGCATTCAAATTTTCAAAAACCTACCCAATCTGGCTGGTGTCGGTATTTTGTAAACGAATCAAAGAAAACCGATATATTATTTTTCTCCCTGCAGCGAGGTGAATAATTATGTGTTGTACTCTGCTCTGTTGTTTAGTGTCTTGCGGTTTCAAATCTTCATAACGCTCTGAGTGCTTTCTTTGAATCACTCACACGTAAGTCAATCCTAAGGTGCTTCACTTATTCGGGTCTCACACACTCCCGCCGCACAACAGCTTTCAGCCTTACTTAACAAATAACTACGAATGACTTACATCCAAAGTAAAGTATACGAGATACGATACGAGATGTTTAGCCACCCGAGCAGAGCGAGGGTAGAGTGATGTGGGTATAGTTCGAGTGTTATTATGGTTTTTAGTCTCGCGTTAAACACTCTACTTTTCACTTTGAATGCGAAGAAAAAAAACGACGTTTTGTTCAAAAATGTTATGCGATTTTTTAATTTCTTTATTTTATTTGTAAAATGACGCATATGTTAAATGCTTGCATATTTAGCCAACAATTTCAAATTGAAAACTATTTGAAAACTAATAGTTGTATGATGCATAATAAAATGAGTTCATCCTTAATATAATTGTACAGATTCATATTAGTAATCACGAAATTAAATTGTATTTTTAATATTTTTTCACGGTTGTCATTTTGAGGTTATTTCCACGCCCTAGAAATTGTATTAGTCAATCACTGAAAATTGCGATAATCCTCCATTCGCAAACACCGTGATTGGCTGTTTAGGGGTTAAAAAAAATACTTTATATCTCTAGAAATTAATGAGGAGCTTTAGTCCCGATATGCAGAGACTAAAGTAACATTTTAAAAGCATGAAAAGTGAAATCACTTTTTTACTGAGTATGCTAAGAGGTTGTTCATGTTGCAGACGCGCCGTCATGCCGGAGCGGCGGAGGGGGCGGGGGGGCGCGGGCGCGGGCGCGGGCGGTGTGGCGGTGGTGGGCGCGGCGCGCGGCGAGGCCGTGGTGATCGTGTGCGAGGTGGACGCCGACCCGCCCGCCGCCGTCTTCAAGTGGAAGTTCAACAACTCCGGGGAGACCATCGACGTCGCCGCCGACCGCTACACCTCCAACGGGAGCGCTAGCAGTCTCAAGTGAGCTCACGTCACCATGGGCGTACGCAGGGGGCAGGGGAGGGCAGCTGCCCCCCTCCTGGAAATTGTATGTTCTACTAGATATTATGCCCCGTTTACCTATGAGCTGGATCCCTTGCGGGTGTTTGCCCTACACACTACATATACCTTGTGTTTCATGTAGGTGTCTTTGTGTATGACAAAAAAAGCGCGGGCGATCTGACCAAAAAAATCTGACTTGCCCTCCCCCTAGGCCAGAAGCTGGGTACGCCCCTGCACGTCACAAATAGACTTCGACAAAGACGTTAGGATTCTACTCGTAAGACGTGACCTTTACTTAATAGTTTTTGCATCTTGAAGAGGCTCACGGTCTTTTGGCTAACGATCTTTGGTCGCTTTTTTCTGTAATTACATCCAAATATATTCAGTTGAAGCCGTGGTGGCTTAGTGGTTTGGCCTGTGGCCTCTAAGCAGAGGATCGTGGGTTCAAACCCCGACTCGCACCTCTGAGTTTTTCGAAATTCATGTGCGAAACTAGATTTGAAGTTAATTACGAGCTTTAAGGTGAAGAAAAACTTCATAAGGAAACCTGCACAAACTTACGAAGCAATTCAATGGAGTGTGTGAAGTAGACAATCCGCACTGGTCCCGCGTGTAAATTACGGTCCAAGCCCTGTCATTCTGAGCGGAGGCCTGTGTCCAGCAGTGGGACGGGTATGAGCTGGGATGGTGCATCCAAATACAACCAGTTTAACCCTTTTATTTCTTCCTGATCTGCCTGCCGGTTCATGTCGGGTGTCTCCTGGCAGGTACACTCCAGTGGCTGACCTGGACTACGGCACGCTGTCGTGCTCGGCCTCCAACGAAGTGGGCTCGCAGCTCGCGCCCTGTGTCTTCCAGATGGTGGCTGCGGGTGAGTGCCTGTACAGTCATAGAAACTGAATCACGTACAAGGGTTGGAACCTTTGCTACTAACTACTTGCCAAAGAAATCATTGCGAAATAAGTAGATTATGAAAACGTTCCACCCTGGTCCCTGGTATGTGATTCAGTTTCCTTGACTGTAATTATACAACTATCTTATCAAACCGCCCACAACATTTCACAAGGACTGATTGAGAACAGCCGAACATCCGCTGGACAAACAACACAAAAACCTTTATTGGAGACGCTCGATCAACAGTGAACAAATGAATCTAGGCATTTATATTCAAGCTGAAACCATGAAGCATCTGGCTATAAAGCCTAATATATATTTTCCCTGCTCAATCTGAATTAATTTCTCAGAAAGTAAGTCACTGTAGAGATGCAATGTAAAAATATTTATTTTTCTAAAAAAGATTACATTTAACATTGCAAAATCTAAGTAGGTAAACGTCAGGGAAAACATGTGCACATCTCTGAATACATGGTTCTGCAGGGAAACGCAAACAACATTTCTATTTTATCTTATAAAAAGCTCTGTGGCTATGCTCAAACTTCTAACTTATCTGGATATGTGAAAAATTAGGAAAGTGAAGACCTGGGAATAAAGGATTTTGAGCTTCACTCTTTGGTAAAGTTATTTTAGGGAGGTATCATGCCGAAATTTGAACTCCCCGACGGAAAACTTTGTGGCATAAGTAGCTAATGAACTAATTTTGATTTGAATTGGTCATCTAGGCGGACTGGCTAAAGCTGCTTTTACATTTATCTGTCGTGTTGTGTTGTGTCGCGCTCTGTCTCTCTCTCTATAGCTTTGATGCGACACAACACAAGCCGTCACAACACACTGCATCAGATAAATGTGAACACAACCATATAAAATGTATGAAACTGTATGAAACCGATACCGTTCTGATGCATCACGACACAACACGACAGATAAATAAATAAATAAATATCACGGGACAATTCACACCAATTGACCTTGTCCCAAAGTAAGCTTAGCAAAGCTTGTGTTACGGGTACTAAGCAACGGATAAATATAATTATATAGATATAGATACATACTTAAATACATATTAAACACCCACGACCCGAGAACAAACATTCGTATTTTTCATACAAATAACTGCTCCGACACGGGAATCGAACCCGGGACCTCAAGCTTCGTAGTCAGGCTAGTTCTAGTCTTTCTAGTAAGCCTGGGATTTTTTTAGCTGGTCACGATTTCTAAATAGGTTTGGACTTTTGCACTTTGAAGTTAAGTAAAAGAGTTCTAGACTACTGCACTTAATTTTTTGGTATTTCTTAAAAAAAATTATAGACACTGGTTTTTTTACCAAAACCGTGTGAGATTTTTTTTTGATTGTTGCTAGCCTCTTATGGAGAAAAGGCAAGCTGCCCGACAGGCCGCTCTCTAAAGAATATTAAAACTTACTATCTTACTATGTTCTTTTAGAACTTAGCTTGCCAGGGGGAGCTCCTACAGTAATTTTGGCACACGGCGGCCACGACGTACAAAATACGCGTTCCTGAATCTACATAAGCACGATGTCGTCTGTATGGTCAAGGAGTTTAATTCATTGGCCACCATGGAACTATTTCACAGTAAACGTCATAGTGACATCGCATTAATTAACAAGGAAAGTCGTAATGACTTTTCCTTTGAAAAGGTTCCATGGTGGCCCATGAATAAAATTCCTTGACTGTACACGCGTCAATGTGTGCGTAAGATACAAAGGGCTGACTATCGCAAAACTCTAGTACATAATATAAGTGCTACCAATGACATTTAAAGGTACTTATATGTAGGTATGGCTTAGATATATGCAAATAAATGTGTTCGATAATCTTACTTATTTATTTAAAGGTAGTTAAAATGTGTCTGTCTGTGTATTAAAGCATTATTATTTTCAATTACAATAGATATACGACTAAAAATTTAAACGAATTATTCGATAGGTAGTTATTTCATGTCTTAATCGCGATAATTTCAGAAATAATTATTTATTTATAAAAGGTAGTAGGTAGGGTACCGTTACCATTTTGGAAAATTATCGCTCCGAACTTAGTGCCGTGCGGCCGACATACATCGCGTCGCGCACCCGACTGCTTTCCTGCGGTTTTCCTGCGATCTGCGCTTGAGGGGTGGGGTAACTCGAACCGGTGCGGGGCGGAGCGTGGCCATTCTGTACGTTAGTACTATTATATTATTATATTCTGTGATTTGTTGTGTTACTTGTCAGGCAAACCTCACGCGCCGCGCAACTGCTCGCTGTGGAACCAGACGGCGGAGTCTGTGGAGGTGGCGTGCCTCGCGGGCTTCGACGGCGGCCTGCCGCAGACCTTCCTGCTGCAGGTGTTCTCCGCCGGAGAGCACACGCCCCGGTCAGTACCTCATGTCATTTGTTCATTTCAACTGGAAGAAACGGTCCAAGCCGCAGGCTTTTTCCAACGGCTATGTTTTTTCATTCAGCGTGGTGTATCTGGGATTCGTTGACATGTACGATAGTGGCAAGTTAATTTATTGGTTTGCCTGTAAGTGAAGGAAGCTACAAAAAAAACATTAAATAACTACAATTTACCACTACAATACAGCTTTTTGTCGAAGAACGAGTCCAAATGTTAGCGTTAAATTATTTTATTTATTTATTATTATTTATGGTCAAGTATTATACTCGTTCGTGAATATTCGGTTTTCTGAAAAAAATATGTGTAACTCGTGATAAAATATATCAGTGTAGATTTTTGTCTTACCCCCTGTTTCACTATCCATTGATTAAATTTATTTACCGGATAAATGTGATGCCGTCTCTGTTTGTTTTGTTCGAATAGACGGAGACGGCATCACATAATTTATCCGTCAAATAAAATTAATAAATGGGTGGTGAAACAGCCCCTTAGTAAATTAATAAATGTTATCGTGCAAAGTGTGCTTCCACTGGCTAGACTTTCATACAGTACTATTCATTTTCTGTACTACATATTTCGCGAGCCGCGAGCAAAGTTTACAAAAGACGATTAAAATCATCCGAATACAAATAGATTGCTGGGTTACCGAACTAGTTATGATAAGATGGATTATTCAAGGCCCGCAATGTATTACACTCGCAATGTAAAAGCACGGCGCGCTCGGCGCGCGCGCCGCATCCTAACCTCTTTATTCAGCCATTACCGCGGCAAATAAAATAATCGTCGCCGAGCACGCTCTCGCTAATACTCGTAAGCTGCTCCGACCATGCTATTCAGCTCTACTTTTTAGGGTCCCGTACCTCAAAAGGAAAAAGAAAACCTTATAGGGTCACGTTGTAGTATGTCTGTTCGTCCGTCTGTCACAACCAATTTGCGCTAAAAGTACTGGATCGATTGGGTATAAATTTTGCACACATATTTAAATTGGTTATACAAAGATGGAGGTTTAACGCCTAAATAGGTAAATGAATTTTTAAACATATGGACCACTTTTAGGCGGTAAATTAGAAAATTACTCTTTGTAGAGAACTACTAAAAATAGTCCTTTGTAGATTACAGTAAAGTAAGAAATGTGTGGTTTAAATTATATGCGGGCACAACGAAAAAAAATAAAAACATAATTATTAAAATATTTCGTGGTACAGAACCCTTTCCACGCGAGCTCAACTCGTACTTATCCGGTTTTTTTTAATTAACAATTAAACCGACACGTCTAGACGGCGTGCTCAAATGTCCGCTGCACCATCTTTCCGGCGACTGCAAATGAGAAACCTACGATTCAATTAGCCCTGCGACCGTTCGCCGCACAACCGCGGAATACTGACATGGCGACGTTAACAAGAATCACCCAATTAGGGATGTTACAATAATGAGATGCGAAACGACTCGAGGCAGACAGCGAGTAGTAATGATATGTGTGTACGTCTGCCAGGAGCGGGAACATGCGTGCTCTGCACAAGCCATTACATATTTAACTTGCGACGTTAGTATGTATGAGTAGGTGAGTAAGTTGTGGTTCCATAATTTTCCGAACCACTGGTATCAGACATATCTTATGACACGGAAGAATAAAAACAAGTGGACGTGCTATGTACTCGTAGGTGCAGCGTGCGTGCCACAAGTAAGCGGGGCGGTACGCTTACTCGACGACGTAGGTAATCCTCCATTAGTAGTTTTTTTTCCTGCTATCATTTTTACATTCCAGAATTGAGCAATACGGCATAATTACTGTAAAACAAGGAATTTCGCCACACTACTTAACGTGATCATACTCTACGCAATGTTGAACACGCCTGGCATCGAGTAAATTTTAAAATTTATGACGGTGGAAGCATTCTACACTTCCACTGAACGTAGATATAGTTAGTGTTTAGTATTGTAACTAAGGGACCCCATACATCCCTGTATTTTTATTATTATTATTTTTTGTATTTTTTTTCTTTAATTGTGTAAAATTAGTTTTTTAAGTATTTTATTTGTAATTATATTATTATGAAAAAATGACTTTCTGCCAAGTTTCTTGCGGCGCATTCTTCTTGGCAATGATGGTGTTTCTGAAAGCGCTGGTAGTTTAAAAAATGACGTGTAAAAGTGCCCATTGCGGCCTATTTACTCTATAAATCATTTGAATTTAAACGTACCTCCGCTTACTTGTGGCACACACCGCTGCATCTACATAGCACTCCCACTTGTTTTATTCTTCCGTGTTTTATGTAGATACTTAAACTTAAATTGGTGAAAATACAACAATCGGGTAGTTAAATTCTAGTGGTCCGGCAAGGATCATCTAAACTGGATGGAACTCTTCAACTTGGACTTGAAACTTGGTACGGATAAGTACTTTAGTCGACAATGCAGCAACAGTCAACAAAAAGTCTTCTAATTCGCTATACTCTTGAAAGAGTGATCGTTGATTGAGGATTAATAGTGAACCTTGATGACAACTTTCTTGGGAAAATAGTGTGATTAGTGGTTTCCCCTTGCTTCTACTGCAGTTCTGGAGTCCGAAGTTCGTAGTTGGATATAGACTCAGGCCAGCGAAAGCTTAAAAAAATGAGGCTGACAACACTTGCTGATTAAAACGATGTTGATACTTAGATATTATTTAAATTTTCCAGATATTTAATTATACTCGGGACTCTTCAAGCTGCATCAAAATTCATGTAGTAATGTGTGAAAGTTGATGATGCACTTTAGGAGTCCCTTGGTAAATTTGATCTTTTTCAGTGCCCTTTTACGTACAGTCCAGACGCATCAATTTTCGGACCATTTTGACCAGATTAGCATTGAATATATCTTCTAACATTTTAATTCTAACATAATCTTATATCATTTTGCATTTTGAGGATGGTAGGAGGTTGAATTAAACAAAAAATATATTTATTTTATTTCTTATAGCAGAAGTAGCAGAATTATCTAAGCCGGGCTAGAATGATAATAATTATGTCAATTTTGACAATCTCAAAAATGATACATGAAAGTTTCGTAAGAAATCGTGGACAGCTTTCGCCGGCTGGCCAGAGTGTACCCACTGTCTGCCCACTCTCATATTAGGGGTCTTGGTCGCGTTTTACAACACCCACGGACGGTTCTGTGCTATTTTAAAACCGGGCAGAGAATGGTTCACAAAAAAACCTACCCTGCAAAGATTAAAATGTTTTTCTTTAACCAAATTTTATCGTAACTAAGACAACGACATCCTTACATACGTACATGGCTTTGCTTACTTTACATAGACCGTACCAACTATTTATGAAAATAAGGACTAGGTTTGTGAATTTGGCAGCCTAATAACGCGGGGACAAGCTTTTGCGAGTTGTTACAGTTATTCGCCCTTTGTTTGCGCAGAGGCGGGACGGCGAAGGCGCGCGTATTATCACATTATAATTAAAATTCCCCTTCCTTCCCCCCCCCCCATGTCATGCAGGTATGGGCGGCAAAAATGTACAGGCGCCTCATTAACCTTTCGGGAGTGCGTTAATTATGGAAACATAGGGCGAAACGCGAGCCGCGTCGCCCGGCAAATGCTAAAGTTAAAACAAAAGGGAATGCCGTTTTACCCCAAAAAAGGGAAAAGTATAAGATTGTTGGTGAATTCTAATCAATTATGCTGTTGCGATAGCCTTGCTGTGGGGCGGCGGTGGGGTCGCGGCAAAACACTTTTTAAGCTATCTAATTAAAAATCTAAAGCGCGTAGCACTCTACGACTCGCTGCGGCGTAGCACGTAGCACCACGTAGCATTTCTAAAGGAGTTATCACTTATCAGTTCAACGGCGAGCTATCATTATCATAAATTAAATAAAACCCTCTCTTGCGTTCAACGTGAACGTCAAAGTGTATTAAAATAATATAATTTGGGAATGTTATTTTTGAATACTCTTTACATGAATCTCTGGGGATCACCGAAGAATATTTACTAAATACCTTTAATTTGGCTGTGCTATTAATATCTTGTTATTAGTTCGCAGTACCTAATTAGTTTCTGTTATAATTATATTTCCAAGAATTCATCGATGATTATGTAGATTACAAATTAGCCTTTAAAACTGGGAACACATTGATATAATATTTTGACATATTCAGGAACAATGGCAAAATATTTATTAGGTACAGAAAATTCTCTTGCCAATTTTAAAAAAGTTGAATTTATTAACGAAAACCTGTAAGATAGTCTTTCATTGCTCCGAAGAATTAACAGCCTGCATTTCTGGCCCGGAAAGCGGCGTTCAGAAATGCTAATTCGAGATTTTTACTTTTAGAACTGACCACAACCAATTAAAACATGGAAATCCATTTGGAACAACAAGCATTGGTCGCTGCGACAGACACGTAATTAAATTTTCGAAATTGTATAGACACTGCAAACAAGGATCGGACTATTATATTGCAGGAGAGAAAAACTAGCGCATTATTTTGTAAACAATGAAATGTACTTATTCACACGTGCACTGAGTGGGCGACGCGGGTCGCACCTGACTCCTTCCAATAAACACCCTCGCGGCACCAAACTCCGCGATCAAAGTTATCATTATGCAAGGGGCTCAAGGAGACGCGCCGGGAATAATGCATGCTGGATCCATGACAATATACTCGATAGACATCAGACATATTTTCTATGGGCTGTAATGACGCAACTACCAGCATTGTATGATCAGATAGACTTTGCGGGTGGATGTTAGTGTTGGGTAGACCGAGTTCTGTCTTCTGTGCGCTCTCGCTACTGTTAGATGCGTTCTCCAAATATACTTATAAAGCACTGTGTCGGTCCGTGTACTCAAAAGTAATTAGTAATCTTGTACCAGACTTACATGTAGACAGGAAATTAGGATAATCAGTCTGTCATTTAATAAATCATGAATCCTATTATGATATTCGGCAGTCTGTCGGTGCGCCCCGCGCTGTCCGCAGCCGGAGCGCGCAAGGCGATTTGCGTGCTGCGCTAATCGGCGCCGGCCGCCTAATGAGCACCAAAAACACTCTAATTGTTGTTCGGAAACAAAAACATTTCCAGTTCGAAACTTGTCTCATTTAACCTCGCGACGTGAGCGAAATACTTATTTGAATATCCGGGCGGCGAAAGCGCGATTATCTCCTCGCACAGGTGCGGTGTTTTTATCTGACATTGCTATTTTATACGGGGCTCGTTGTGACGAGCAATGTTTTCGCATTCGGCATTCGCCGGGGCAAAATAACAAGAAGATGGATTTCGTCGCGGCGATGCAGCTGCGCACGCGTGCCGCTGAGGGTGAATTAAATATGAACGCGCTGACACGGCTTTTGCATTGGCTCACGCAATGTCTTTGACACGCAGCGACAATTTGACGCTTGAGTCTACTCCATAACAAGCTGGTTCTCACAAAGCGATATTGTTTGATCAACTTAAATTGGTTTACGAATTGAATGGCAATCAGGAAATGAGAGACTTTTTTTTTGTTAAACTGCGAATAATTGACTTCGTCTACTCTAGGTGGGCGAGTCGGTTCAATTTTTACGGCGTCAATTCGCGAGTTTGCCACTTATTGAAAGTTTGTTATAGACGCGTTTGTGCTTTGGGGTTTAATTATGGGTGTAAGCGCGAGAATGCAATTTTTTCTTGAACAAGTAAAAATTTACTGTTATACTAAGTTGGTTTTTTCCCAGATATCTCTAAAGCGTATTGGTCCTCTTTATTTTTAACCCCCGCCGCAAAAAGAGGGGTTATAAGTATGTCTATGTGTGTCTGTCTGTCTGTGGAACCGTAGCTCTTAAACGGGTTTACCGTTTGAATGCGTTTTTTTAAATTAAAAGCTGGTTTTCTAGCAATGGTTCTTAGACATGTTTTATCAAAATCGGTTCAGGCATTTTTGAGATATTGAACTTTGAAGTGACTAAGTCGGGGGTTTTCCAACTCTTTGTTAGTTAGGTTATAATAAACCTAAAACAATACCTACAGAAAGTGTGTTCACATTCGGTCTGACGTAGATACTTACTTAATATTCTCAAAGTGATAGTGACACTATAGTCATAGAAACAACTCAATAACATTGCATTACAATACTACGAGTATACTATAGTACCAATTTAGTGCCATGACAACATAGAGTTTGACGTCGTTTCAGTGTTGTATGTTGATGATATTTTTGTAACACTTTATCAACATTCTTCTTATTGTAACCCTGTTGATGGCAATGATTATGGTGCAGGATAAACCTGTCGTCGGAGGAGCCGGTGTGGACGGTGCGCGGGCTGGAGTGGGACGTCCGGTTCCGGCTGGAGGCCTTGGCCGTCAACGGGAAGGGCCGCAGCGCGCCGGCGCGCCTCGCAGACGTCCTGTTCCAGGACCCCGAGAAGAGGACAGGTCAGTGCGGCACTAGCAACACTAGAGCTATTCTGGCCCTGACTTGGAAGAAGCTTATTGTTTTCGCAGTTTTTATTCGTAAATACTACCACACTCGGAGCCTACTCGTACGGCCTACGCAATGAGCTAACATAATTTAAAAAACACAGTTGAAGCTGTTCCACGTTCTTATAGAATGTTCGCAAATAAATGTAGTTGAAACACATCAAAATTGTACCTACCTACTTATTTGCGTGTAAATAATAATAATAATATAATGGGTAGTTGTGCGTCATAAAAATATCCCAGATAACGATACAAAGTTAATAATTGGCTCCACCAGTTGGATCCACTCTCGAGCCTGCTCCCAATTTAGCTTTTGGGGCAACCACCTTCGACACTAGATGGCGTAACACATCCTTGTGCTTAGCGCGAGTGTTGCCAGCCTTAACGACTTTATCGCTAAATCTAGGCCCTTTTCTAAGCACGCAAGCGATTTTTTTAGGCTTGTCATACATTTATTGCTCAGTGTCTTTATTTGACAGTTTTTCATACGCTAAGAGGCATAATAAAAAATATGATGGCAACATTGGGCGGGCTCGCCCACGCGTCCTAACCAAGCATACGATGGCTTCACTTGTCCGTAACAAGTTTTTGTTCTAAATCACTCAACGTAACTCGATTCGGCGGCGCGCGGCGGTCCCGCGGGAAGTCCGGCGCGGGCGCGGGCGGGGGGTCCGCTAAGTGGCGCCCGAGCGGCCCCGCATTACCGGCCGGGAACGCATTAGCCCGCCGCCCGCGCCGGGAAATATTGCTGCCCAGGTTACATTATCCGAGGAAACGAATAGTTGAGTGAGTGCCTACTATTGCCCCATATTGCCCCCAGCGCGACGGCGCGAAGGCTCCGCGCCACGTGTTATGGTGATTTGCCACCGGCGAGGCGAGACTGGAAAGAGAATGGAAATTTGTATGCATTCTCGCGCGCCCGCCGCGAGCCGCCGCGGGTGCCGCCATACAAATTTCAATTCTCGTCTCGCCTCGTCTCGTCTCGCCTCGCCGGTGGAAAATCACCTTTATCCCGTGTTTAAAATCCGAGGCGTTTGTGGGCGCCGACGTAAACGCACCTGGATTTATAAAGACAATGACAAGCGTCGATGATCTTGACTAGCGCTACATTACACATACTATCGGGTGGCGTGATTGAAAGAGATGAAACGATGTCACGGCAGTGCCATTTATACAGAAAATGATGAATTAATCGTACCATACATGTATGTTCTGAGTGATGTGTTTGTGATATATGAATTACAGACACTTCAGTTACGGCACAATAAAGATTTTTTCACTTCTCATGCTCTTAAAATGTTACTTTAGTCTCTGCATATCGGGACTAAAGCTCCTTTTTATTCTCTAGGGATCAGTATTTTTTTTAATTACTTTTGAAACCGCTAAACAGCCAGCATCACGGTGCTTGTGAATTGCGAATTTTTAGGGCGTGAAAATAACCTCAAAATGACAACTGTGCAAAAATATTAAAAGAAACAAGATTTAATTTCGTATAACATAATTAATGTTTACTAATATGAATCTATTCAATTACATTAAGGATTAATTTATTTTATTATGCACAGTCCAATTAGTTCTAAAATAGTTTTCAGTTTTGAAACTGTTGGCTTAATATGCAAGCTTTTAAAGCGTCACTTCATAAACAATAAAAGAAAAGAAAAAACCTCGCAACGATTTTTTTTTGCTGTTTCAATGTTGAAGAGATGGCCTGTCCATTAGTTGAGCGTACGTTTTTAAAAAGTAATATTGTAATTTTGAACAGAACATTGTTTTTTTTCCTCGCATTCAAAGTGAAAAGTAGAGTGTTTAACGCGAGACTAAACAACCATAATGCCACTCGAACTATAGCCTCGCTCTGCTTGGGTAACTAAACATCTCGTGTCATTATGGCTTGTTTTTAGTCCCTTGTTGAACAATCTACTAAATTAGGACTGCTAAAGGTTTTTTTTATAACCACTAGAAAATTCTACATTTTTGTCCTCTTTTCTTTCGGTGCCGGGGGTTGCGATCATATTTGCAATCCGTACTTCGTCCACAGCTGCTCTAAACAATGATCGCATGCTCATCCCAAATCATTGCAGAAGATTTGAACAAAACGATTCCCTGCATTACCTAGCTACGAGTACATAGACAGGTTTAAAAATATGAGCAAAATTTGCGAAGAGCTTTTGCAAGTTTGCGGGCAGGAGCTGTCGGCCGCTGTAGCTCGTTAGAGCGCGCCCGCACTTTAACGAGAAGCCAAAGAACTTTCACTCGGCGTGTCCGTGCAGAGTGAAGCGCGAGAGTTCCAGCCACTTCTGCTGGTTCAGCTGGCGCGGGTCGCCGTGGCGCGTGTACCGCTGTCTTATTTATCTCCGTGGGCAGCGTACCTGCGCCGCGCCCAGCTGCCGACTGCGCTCTGCAACCTCGAGATAATCCCATTTTAATTAAACGCGCCTCGGATTTACCGGCGAGATTAATCAAGAGCCTCCTCAGGACGCCCCGCGCCCGCCCCCCGCCGCCCTTGAATCAAATTACATCACAATAACGACTCAACTCGAACTTGCTCGGGAATGCTCCATTATCCGTCGCCGCTGCTTCAAACAAATAGTCGGCATTCCCTCCGCGTGATTAGCTGGCGGCGCGGTGCGGCGCGGCAAGTGACGCGGGCCCGCCGCGCCGCGCCGCAATATGCGAGTGTGAGCCTGTCAAACTAAAATAATATTTCCGAAATACTTTCCGACTTCTCTTGACGATTAGTTCTTGAAACCTAGTGTATCCTCATTGCGGATAGTCACTGGTAGTTATCCCACCGAAAACTGGCAGAGTATCGAACAAGACGTCCACCTACTCGCCGTGTCTCAGTCAACCTCGACACTGGCAGAATCATCAAAAAATTTATGGAGCCACTTTCTCCTAAATTTGATTTGAATTTACTTCTCTTGACAAATGAGCAAAAGCAATGAATTATTTCTAACACTATGCCTTTCCATATTAAGCGTCTACTATCATTATCTAGGTAATAAGGCAGTATACTTTTTGAGGTTGATTTAAACGTAATTTTTCCAATAAACGACGCGAAAGATACTTCTATAGCTATCACGGCCAAATGTAATAAAGTTTTCTGCCCGAAAATACATCGCGATATAGAAAAATAATTTGCTGCCTGGAAAAACGTTGCGTCACGGTGAAACTGTACCGAAATTGAATAGGGTCCTACATATTATATCAAGTGTAAAATTACTTAGGAAAATGTAATACGTATCGGCATGATGTGTGATGGGGCGAGAAAGCTAATGCGAGGGACGCTGCGCAGTCTGCTGCCCGCTGGCGGGTCACGTAGGGCGAGCCTGAACTTTAAAAATTCATTTCAATTGTGAACCAAACGTTGACGAATCAATGTAGAAATAACAAGAAGCTAACAAAGTATCCCGAAATTGATGGAGTCTCTAGTGCGGGGCGCGGGGCGGCGGCCGGCGGCGGTGTGCCTTTCCGCGCCGCAACACCATTACACACCAAATTGCGAAACCCCATACTTCACCCTTCCATCAAATAGGTACATGCAATTTCGAAACGATATAAAATGTTCAGATGTTTACCTTCCGCCCAACCGAAGGCCTGGTGGTTCGGTTTTCCAAAGTGCTAATTTTCTCCGAAATGAAAAGACAACAAGTAAGTACTTCAGAACACCATCGATCTCCGTCGACATCTCTCCGGCAAACAATCGAATAAAGGAAATTAATTTGTAATGTTTATTTATATTTTTATCTTCCTCTTGAAAATGATTAGCTTACAAATATCTATAACGTATAATAGGCTGTCGTCATTACGAGTATGACTTATGTAGAGACATACCGGTAACAGTCTGAAATATCTCAATAAATGATCCAAATTCGACAAGTTTATGTGAAATAGTTTTTGAGTTATGAGGGGGTCAAAAGTGGCTCCAAATGGTTCGGATAAAATTAGTCACGATGCTGCTCGTCAGTTTTGTAGCTTGAACTTGGCTTGACATGCTACCGCGTGTCTAGATCTAGCTCTTTTTTTTCTTCAAAAAATATCTGTGGCTCTTGTTTAAAATAGGTTCAATATCACAGCAGCAAATAGCAATGTCTGGCTGATACTTGGCTGATACTACCCGTACAGCTGAAGCAGTAAGTTGTGGCTTTTTCCGCATTCAATGAATAATATTATTTGGAATTAGTGAGCCGACCTTTAATACGAGTACTCCCCGCATCCCACAGCGCAGAAACAAAGATGTATTTAACTATTGATAGTTAATTAATTCAGTCCAATTCAAAAGTCAGCAATAGTTTTTTCACACCTCTCCTTCAGAAAAGTAACTTTTCCTCCCTGACGAGAGGAAACAAAGTGCAACTTTTCTGTTCAAGGCTTTTCTAAGTGTTTTATTGCAAATGCCATTTTTGAAGTTGATAATTGTAAAGCCACGCCATTTTCTATGCTGGTTGTTCTTTAATAATATTTAGTTTTTTTTCAAGCCTTATGCTCTGTGTGAAAAGTTGTATGAGCCACTCGGGAGCAAAATTATTTTCATCTTGGGCGTTAACACTTGAATCCCTCATTACGCTCAGGATTCTACTTAAGAATTCCTCGCTACGCTCAGGATTCTATTGTAGACTACATTTGGATTCTACGCCCTCGCCGTAAAACACCATTTTCCTTGTGATTAGTATAGCAAAGTGCAACTTTTCTGTCAAGGCTTTTCATGCAAATGTTGAAGTTGATATTGTAAAGCCGCCCTATGCTGGTTGAATATTAGCAAGTATCAGTTGTATGAGCAAGCAAATTATTTTCATCTTGGGCGTTTTGAATCTCATTATGCTCGAATTTAAGGCTACGCTCAGGATTCTAGTAGAGTCAATGTATCGCCGTAAATAGGTCAAATAACTATCTATGCTTTTATGTAAATAGGGTAGGTTTATGTGTTGTGGTAGGAGCCGAGGTGGAAACTCGTGTCGCATGTTTACTTGGAAGGTGAAGTGGCACTTTTGCCAACAAAATTAATTGATTTTTAGGCGTTAAGTGAAAAACTTACCGAATATAGCTTAACCGATAAGAAAATAATACTTCATGAATAATATAGACCACAGACTATTAGCGTATGTAAAGTGATCAAGTTATATCGAGTTTGCTGGTTAGAATCGTTATGTTGTGTTTCAATTAGATTACTAAGCACGGTCGGCATGGTAAGCCAAGAGATGATATCTCAATAGAAGAGTCTCGATAGTCGAAATCATTGCTTACGTATGTCACGCGCCCCGATAGTCTTATTTTTTCTAAAATCGGTACCTCTAAAATCAATAAGCTCATAACTATCGAATGTAGTTTTTGATCAAAAATCCATACTAATATTATAATGCGAAAGTGTGTGTGTTTGTGTGTAGGTATGTTTGTCCGTCTTTCACGTCGAAACGGAGAGGCGGATCGACGTGATTTTTGGCATAGAGATATTTTATGGACCCGAGAGTGACATAGGCTACTTTTTATCCCGAAAAAATGCACAGTTCCCGAGGGAACAGCGCGCGATAACCGAATTCCACGCGGGCGAAGCCGCGGGCAAAAGCTAGTATGTGAATACGACTCTATTGTTGACGGCTCAGAAGCGTGTTCAGATATTTTTGATTGAGTTTTTGCTCAAAAGCTTAAGAACTCGATTGTACAATGTTTCAACGGACGATCGACGGCGCAGGCTTAAATCAACGCTGGGGTGTTATAAACGCTTCAGCATTATGCTGATTATGCTAAGCCAGTGTCCGATTCGCAACCGGAATGACACACTATCTTTATCCATCGTTTTGTTTATTTGTAATTGCTGACTTGAGTGTTTTCTTTCTTATCTTGTATTTAAGTAAACAAGACAGATTTATATGTTATCTTAACATCATAAATAATAATAAAACAAATATCATGGGACACTTGACACCAATTGAACTAGTCCCAAACTATGCCAAAGCTTGTTCCTACTATGGATACTAGGCAACGGATAAACATGCTTATATACTTGCAGACAAATATATACTTAAATAACATATTAAACATCCAAAAACCGAGAACAAACAGTCTTATTATTCATACAAATATCTGCCCCGACCGGGGATCGAACCCGGAACCTCAAGCTTCGTAGTCAGGTCTAACCACTTGGCCATCCGGTCGTTGCACCACGGTCACTGCAAGTGGGTCACATCTATGGTCTAGTTCGTATAATCCCGGGCTATACGTGGGCAGCGTCTTACACTCCCCCCCGCTGCTGTGATTGCACACAATGCGCTTATTGTTATCAGATTACGCGACGCGCTGGACACGCGTTATCTTGGAGTAGTGCATCCGCCGCGCGCGCTGAGCACAGCTAATGTGACACTGATTATGTTCTGGTTCATTGTCACAACGAACCTTGAAGGTATCAACACATATACGAATGTGTAAATGGACATTGACAGACAATTATGTGGTTTGTCGTGATAATTATTTACAACATGCCTCCATCTTTTAGGGTGGCCAAATGGATCACGTTCTTGACAGACTATAAGACTAAAGAACAATGCAGTAGATGTAATAAACATTTTTTTACAACGACATATAAATATTTTGTTCTAATTCCCGCGGGATAGCGATAAACATGACTAGTAATGTCCATAAAGTTCACATTTCACTGAAAAATATCGATTCGGCACCAATCATGGACATGTTAAGCACAGTAGTATCCAGTAATGGACAGCAAGGATTCAATGCCTTATAGCTCACCATTCATGAACTTTACCAGTTATGATCATCAGTTATCTGCACATAAGTGTTATTAGTTTTAGAAAAAGTGGCGTCCGTTTCATAATATCGGGTTAACGGAAAAAATATTCCATTATTGGTTCCTGTCCATGGCTGGTGCCCTCACCTAGTACTTTTTAAAAGTAGTGACGGTTATGTACTTCGGAGTTTAGATGACAATGCAATGCATGCATTCAATGCATGCACTACGTAAAATGAAAAAAAAATGAAAAAGTTATTTAATTTAATGGATAAAGAGATCATTATAACAATTCATTCCCAATGTCTCGGAGCCTGCGACCGATATTTATGATAGTATGAAAACAAATCATTGAAGGTTGGGATTGACCGGCGGGCGCAGCTGACGGCCGCTACCAACTTTGGAAGACGATGAATGTTAGCTAGTGCTGGCGCTTTGTGCTCTTGCTAATGGACCCGCCGCGGCTTTCACCGTACCATCCACAATTATTAGGTATGTATCAAATGGAGGCCACGGACGGGAAAACGTAGTGTAGGGAGTGTAGGGAGTCGACCTTAAGAGAGTCGCTGGCGGCGGATGAATGCGATGGACTGAAGACAGATGTTGTGGCGCGCCATGGGAGAGGCCTATGCCCAGCAATGGACTGCTGTAGGATGATGATGATGAACTTTGTCATAAATACCACGCAGACAACATTCATATCAACGAGAACTTAATTAGTAAATAAGTCGAAGCATCGAAGCGAGGCGATAAAGCAATAAGGATATAATTACGAGCGGGGCGCGCGCGGGCGCCATAATTAGCTCCCCTAAGAGGAAATCCGATTAATACGATGCTCTTTAAAGTTGCTATCGAGATATCTTCCCTCGATGCCGCCTACGTCTGCTCAATAACGTCTTGGAAGTTTCCCAGCTATATCGCGCTACAACTTGCGGCGGTGTGCGAAGCGAAAACATACCTAAGTATAATGTATAATGATAGTTGTTGGTTTTATGACCAGCAGCTAGCTAATGCATCATACTCACCCCCAGCGACGTCAGGAGCGCGCCGGGCGCTGCCTCCCGCCGATCACTCCGGCAAACACGACTCATCATTTTTATTTGGCTGCCGCTTGCCGCGCCATTTGTTGAGGCTCGGCGCACGCGGTGCGCGCGGTAAATCACGCGCGGCGGCCTGCTGCGGATTTACGACAGATATAGATTCTAGGATGCGTCGCACGCTCGTAGATCAAGGATTTTGGCTAAACTCGGCCATTATTCGTTCCGTCTAAAAACTAAAACTACCCATTATTCAGATTTTATTGCCATTGACAGGGCATCTGACAATCGCGCTGCGATTCGCGAGGCTCAGTTCGTGATGGAGAGGCTCATCTAAAACGATTAATATTAAAAATAAAGCCAACCTTTCAGAATAATCTCTCGGCAGCCGCGGCTCGCTGAAATATGACGCGCGCGCCGCGTTCTAATCCGCCCTTTGTTCCGCGCCCATTACGCGCGCCCCGCACTATCTCCGCCGCCACTCGGCCACCCTTTACAACCGTCCTTAAATATAATCTAAGCCTCGAATTATTCTAACAAAAGTTACTGCCGGCAAGTCCCGAAATAATATAATTTCAGAAGAGTAGGTGACTCTGTGCTCTAATCCGGTCCCTTGTTTGTGTAAAATGCTACTTCGGAGCGCTCGGAAAAAGTTAGTGTTCTTGAAGCGAGGTGGACGCGGCACAGGTGCGGGGTAACGGCGCGAGTTGCGGTGCTCTCGCCGCACATCCGCATCTTTACGACGCTTTTACCGTAACGTGTGGCGGCGTTCGGCTCCTAATACCGGGCGAGAACTGGCCGGCACATATGAGCGGGTAGCGGAGATACGACCGCGGCGGCAGGGCGCCCACCTGCTTGTTCCCTGAGTTACAACGCGCTCGGCGGAAGGTGGAAGCTCAAATTACTGCTTAGCTCCATAATCAATGGCCACTTGTTTTAATAAGTAACTTTGTTTTGGTCAACACAAAGGAATTTGCTGATTTTTCCCTAAAATAATTGCTTACAAAAGTGTGTTCGTTGGTCCCAGAGTACGTGTGTCGCACACCTGCGTTGCACTTTACGGCGTATGTCGGGCAGTGTTACGGCGCCGTGGCTTTGCCGGAGCTAAGACGTTCTTAGTGCGCCGGTGACCGAGCATAAGCTACCGATCGTCCTAATATACGAGATTGTGTGCAGCCGAGACCCTATTAGGTTTTCAAGTTGTCATCGCATTAAATTAAATGTGGTGCGCTGTATTTCACACATGCAGTGTGATAATTCGGTTTGATTCAATTAAAATAGACATAAAGTGTCGAGTATAAAAAACTAGCATAATAATTGTGGTGACGTGATGTTATACAGCCGGAAATGGGTTAACCTATTTGTATTCAGTCGACACGCCTGGAATAGTTCGGCCGTAGCCACGGGGCGACAACTCCGAAACTAATTATCCCCCCCCCCCCGCCGTACGCCGGCCCCGCGCCGCCGAGCCGACGGTTAGGCGCTGCTCGGTCTTGTTAAGATTCTTGTCCTGGGTTGCCAAGCGCGAGTGCTCCGATCCCGTCTCGCGTCACCTGTCCCTACTCCTCAAAGTGCATATTTTAGCGCTAACATTTACGACTAATCCGAGTAAAGCCGCAAGCAAGATGTGAACTAATAAGTAATGAGAGCGTACACTTCCGCGCTTCAGTAATGGCGCGAGATACATAAAGCTACCCGAGAATGCACTTACCTTATTGCGCAACACAAAGTATCCTAATGGATATTGGATCTCGCTGCAGTCGAATCTGAGGATATTGTTGGGAGATATCGATGACATTAAGAATTTTGAAATTGATTTTTTGCGGGAAATGTTGCGATGTCTTGGTGCTGTTCATTTGGTACGACAGAATTACAGCGGAAAGCTTCAGTTCGCAATCGGACGCATGCTCGATCAAATAAGCGGCGCCGATCCACCGGAGCCGAGCGGCGCGCAATATTCCCATCAAATTAATTACGACGAATGGAAAAATACAATAACGCAAGCATAAATCATTGATAAAGTGCAATGAATAATGATTATTCATTTCGTCGTCCGTTTCACGTATCGGCGGCCGGCGGAGGGTGATTTATCGGCGGCGAGTGCACGGGGGCCGCATAAATTATCGCCACGTCCGCGCCTCGCGCCTCCAGCCTCCGCCTCACGCGCCACTAGAGCTGCTTTCAATGCTTATTCAGTTAGTGTGCTTAGTTATACGAAACCAATAACGTTAGCGAAAAATATAACTGATATTTACGCAGTAAATCCCCGCCGGCCCGCGCGGCAGGCGGCCCGCTCGCCGGTTTGCGCGATCAAACCTTGTTTACGATAAGCCCGTGCTATTCGTTTTTATTGCAGCAAACGTTTACATGTCTTTTAAAACTACCCATAAATAAGTCTACAATGGATTGTCAGGACAAACGGATTCTACTTTGATTTAGCGCTGAACACAGATGCGTTAGTTATTTAGAAGCGAGCGTCTCGCCCTCCGCGGGAACACTACGGCGCCTCCAAGCCCGAGAATGAATACATTAGGCCAACTTTAATCATTAATGCCGTCCTTATGATTAATATTTACATTAATTTCATGCAAATTGCCGGTTTGACGCTAATTTGTCGTTATTTACGAGCGCGACGTGCCGCGGCCGCCGTGCCGCGTGCCGCGTGCCGCGTGCCGTGCCGCACGCCGCGACGCATCACTATTTAATCTTTATTGCGCAAGTTGCGGTGCCGCGGCGCAACTTGCCGTGATTAAAGTGGAAGTTGCGCCGCGCCCTGCGCCCTGGGAATTCAACTTGAACCTCAAAGTTGCCCGTTAACCGGTTAATAAGGTCGAGGGTGCACTCACGGCACTACGTCGCTGCCGAACCTCTTAACCGACTTTACGGAGCCGTTCCAAAACTGACGAATCTTTGACAAAATCCATGTTTCGCAACTTAACTACTCTGATTCGATAACAAATTCAATCAAACTGATCAGTAACAAAGTTAAATAAATGGTAATAAAAGATGATACGATTAAGGATATTAATGGATCTAATTTATCTCTACAAAGTAGCACCCACATTGCTATAATAGTAAGAATTGAACATTTTTAAACGAACATGCTTTCAGACTCTTATGGCTTTACAGTATACTTAGAGTTAGAACTGCCCGATTCAATCGGGCCGATTGGCTTGGATTGACGAGAGCATATATACCGGCGAGGGGACGAGCAAGTTTTAATTAATAAATGAAAGACAACAGACCGACAGATATTCATCTGTGAATGTCTGTCTTTGAATTAAAAATTCCGTGAAACACAGACAATTATTAAAAAAGTCCGCCTTTGTACTTAACACTTTACTTTTTTGTGTAGCCTTTTTGTTTTTCCTTTTTGTACAATAAAGAGTAGGTATAAACAAACAAACAAAATATACAATAACTCACATATTAAAAACCAAGGTACCTATGGCCGTTGCAATGAAGATGAGGGTAGTTTTTAGCCGCCGCCGAGGGCGCTGAGTAGCCAAGCTGTATGGTTGGCGCCCAGTTCACGGTTGGCTTTCTGTTCGAGCTCTCCTTGACAAGCTACTACGGGCTGGTTCAAAACACGAGTATAAGACGTCGTCGGCTATTAATGAGTGACCCGTGTGTCTTATTTAAACTCATATTCATCACACAAATATCTTCCCCTGGGGTTTCGATCCCGGGACCTCTACCTCCATAATAAGGGTCACTAGATCCGGTCGATCAATTAAATTGTCAATGAAAGAACTTTTAAACCGTCCGGACCGCCGGCTAACGAAGCCACGTCGCGCTTACGCGTCACCCGACTAATTCGAAAATCGAAGTTCGAATCGCACCGTTCATCTTACTCTCGTATTAAATTATATAAGCGTCTGCGGAACGGCAAGATGCGAAGTTCGAATTTCGCACTTCGTAGTAAAGGGCCTTGGTTAACGCTGTAAGACGAAATCCTTCGGCCGATCGTTAACCGGCTATCTGTCCTTACGTGACACGTCAGACGTTCATGAAATTGATGGAAGTTCAGTTGTTTTACTTGGTAACTGAGAGCGTAGTTACGTAAAGTAGATCCTATTTCTGATTAAAAGTATAGATCCAAAAAAATATCTCCATAATATCATTCGTTGAAAGCTATTGCTATAGTTTTTGATTGACAAATTTTTCAGTATGTTCGTTTGGTTTGGTTGGTATTCAAAGTGTAACGTGTCAAATACATGCCATCAACATAGAGTCATGTGGTGTGTGTACGTTTATTTGTCAAACATAGGTGAAAACGGTGGATATAAATAAAGTAAAGTAAAGCAAAAATCTATATTTGTAAACACAAAAATGCTACACATGTATTTTCTTTCTTACTTTCTTTCTTTCAAAAAATATTACGACCAAACGGAAACAAATTTCAAATCTACTGTGAATAAGACATACATTATGTATCTCAGGTTAAAGACATTTATTTTTTCTCAAAAGAACAATGTTCACTTACAGAGAAAACAATACATAAGCTGTGCAGCGTATCTAAGAGACGTAAAAAATATATTTTGTTTGACTTTTTGCAAAGCAGCTGTTTTTATGTTTAATATGTATTTAGGTATGTATTTATCACGTATTTATCTATATAAGTTTATTGATCCGTTGCCATAGTACAAGCTTTGCTTAGTTTGGGACTAGTTAGGTCAATTGGTGTCAAGTATCCCTTGATATTTATTTATTTATAGCCAAGTGTAAAGTTATGAGTATAAGCAAAACATTGTAAATATGTAGCCACGGTGCAATAAGGCTTAATACGGGGCTGTGTTTAAAGAATACCCTAATAGATAGACTCAGTTACTTGACTACACAGTCAGGATTCGCACTAACTAAACAAGGGAATGAAACACTTTGAAGGGAATCGGGTTGAATATTATGAAATAAGTTCGGCGGCCGTTTAATAAGCGAGTTGGTGGCACACGCGGCGGCGCTAACATTAATTATAAGCGGCGTCGCGGGCGGGGCTGACGAAGGTGACACCAGACAGCTCCGATGATAACTGTGCGTTACATAACATGTCTTTGGTACCGGGTACGTATTATAATGTATAAATTTAAAATACATATCGGTTGAAATACATACGTACAGTTGAAATACCCAAAAATTGTAAAATATAATGGTTAAAATAAATATTAATCAAAATTCATAAAGCACGTTTTTCATCTTGGTCGAAAAACACACAATTAAAATGACTAAGTTCACAATGTATATGTTCAGAATATATACAATCAGAATATATAATAGTTAAAAGAAATAACAATTTAAATTCCTATAGTACGTTTTTCATAATGGTCAAAATACATACTATAATGAATAGGTTCGTCATCATCTCCAGTCTATTTACGTTGTATTTACATGTTAAATTCTGAAAAATTAAGGACTAAGACAATGTCGACGGAGCTAGCGGAGCTCCTATTCAGCGTAGTTGAGGCGCTTCGCGCCTGGACAAAACTCTAACCTAACCTAACCTATAAGAAACCGACTCATCGGAAGCAGTATTGTCTAACAAGACCTTGCATTTTAAACTAAAGTCTGATCATTAATTGAATAGAAACTTTAGGTGCGACGACGAGCGTAGCGAGGAGGAGCGTGTTAGGTTCAACTATGACCAAAACAAGCAGTGTCAGAATTGTAATATATGCATTTTTCTTAGTGAAAATTCAGTGCCTAGTATGTATTTCAATCTTTATAGAAAACACTGTATAGATTTTGAACGTATACATTATGCAAATATGCTTTTTGTGCCATATGACTAAGAACCATTATGCATTGTAACCATTATATATTTTGATCACTATGCATTTCAAGCTTATGCATTTAGAACTTATGTCAAATAACTTTATATATTTTGATGCATTATATTTTATTATTTTCGGTATTTCAACTGTATGTATTTCAACCGATATGTATTTTAAATTTATACATTATAATACGTACCCCTTTGATACCTTATAGCAGTCGTTCCCACATGACTAAAGCCGAGTTTAGACTTGCAAGAAAAATCGTGCAAGTTGCATTGCATTAGGAGGCCGTAAAGCCAACGAGTTTGTAGTGGTCAAGCCGCAATGTAATTAAACTTGCACGATTTTTCTTGCAAGTCTCAACTCGGCTTAAGGATCGTGGTCATCAACGGGTGATAAACGCTTTGGAATGGATTATTGTGTTTTCATCTGTTTCTGTCCATGGCGGCCCCGATGACGGAGCTAAACTTCAAGGATTTTGACTCCCTTGTTTGATCGGTCCATCTGCTGGCTGGCTATAATAAAATGCTGAAGCAAAGAGCTCCGGTTTGATTCAGTGTGAACTGCGGCAGGTGCCGTGTGCTTAAAGCTAATACGTTTCACTAACTAAATAATATAATTTTTAAAACAATTAGTTACATCTATTTCCAAACAAACTCTTAGGGGCTATTTCACCATCCATTGATTAGTGTTAACTGACGGTTAAATGTGATGCCGTCTCTATTTGTTTTGTTCGAATAGACGGAGATGGCATCACATTTAACCTTAAGTTAACACTAATCAATGGATGGTGAAACAGCCCATTAAAATCGTGACAGTGCATACAGAATAATGCTCACTTCAGGACATGAAAATTGTCAGCGGTAGAGTCATGTCCCATTTTCTTATAAGTAACAAAAGCCGTACGGTTTTAAACAAAGTCTCTCATTTACAAATCATGTACCCGAAAATGTGTCTTGCAAATTAAGCAAATGAATATAATTGTTGGCGGCGGCGGCGGCGGGCGGCGGCGGCGGCGGCGGCGGCGGGCGGCGGGCGGCGGGGCGCGGCGGCGACAGGCGCGCAGCGGCCGCCAACACCTGCCTAACCCTTGATTAATTATTGAAGTTACAAATAGCCCGCATCCCGCCCCCTCCCCCTCGCGCCCGTCTATAGCTAATTGCTCCATTGTGTCTCACTTACACAGCGACCTGTTGGCCATGGATCAGATCTGTCGAAGATAAGAACGTGAAATACTACTCCAGATAACCTCGAACTTAAGCATCGATGTTTCCTTCCCGAGTGCCTCCGGGACCGACGAACGCTCGTTGTGAATATGTCACAGCTCACATAAACAAGCTTCGGTCTCAGCAGAAATTGGACAGAGACATGTTGTTGTGCTATTACAAGTTGGGAAGTAACAAGTCGCGCGGGAACTTGTCACATGTGCACGTGATATGCGCGAGTGCGAACCGCAGCGCCGGCACCGCTAATTGCTTCCAGAAACTTCGCTCTTGACGGTGTGGATTGCGGAGACATTGTCCTCCGGCTCCTCGCGCGAGCACAAGTGCCGCCGGCGGCTATTCTAACAGCCGCCGTTTCATCGGGCCGCAGTCGTTCGGTTGAGCAGAAGCTCGAGAGTTATTATTAAAGTTAGATTGACCATAAAGTCCTACGGCATGTTAACCAAATGGCTCCGCCGTTGCCATCCCCGTAAAATTTGAGTGCGATCGGCCTCGGGCAGGGCGGGGTTCGGGGTGAGGCGGACCTCTTCGTCTATATAAGCTTTAATTAGCTGTGCGGTAATTGGGTCCCGGCGAGAGTCCTCGGCAGCTATTGCCGGTGCGAGACTTTTTGCACGCGCGGCCGAGATTGCGCCCGCCGGCGATCGAACTGCATCCCAGCACCGTCGCAAAATGACGCAGGATCCAATTATACGAGTCCTTGTGACGCGGCGCCTTCCGTCCCCCCCCCCCCCGACCATCCTTTCAATTAAGTTATTACGGTATGATCACAGTCGCGCGCCTCGGAACTCTTTACACGAAATGCTAATTCCGTCTCCTCTTCCGGTTCCAGTCGTATTTTCAATTATTTTTTTGCACAACTTTAGTTAGACTTAAAATTAATTTCATAGATTATCGGTACAAATTATTAACAAGCTCGCTTCCCGCAGACTTAGAAATTAATCCGCACACAAAATGATGAAGGTCGGATAAAAACCGTAAATAAACAATTACTGTGTATAGAGTGACATAGGTTCTGGGAAAGCAAATATTTGCATCTACACAAATCCTTTCAGTATCACAATTACTCGGCGTGAATCATGTTACAGGAGTATTTCAAATTGATTTTTGTGTCGGCAAACAATTTGTTTCTGCTCTACCTTTTTGCGAAACCCTATTACTGTCCCTACGCCGTCTGTTACATGTATAGTCTGTCCTATTTCAAAAGGCTACGAGCATATTCTGGAACCGTAATAGGAAAAGAGAATGACATGATATGGTGTCTATATACATAATAATATGTGATAGATATATTATGGTGTCTACCATAGAGCAGCCAAACAACTCAAGTGTATATCTTGTTTGTATCGGCACAATAACGCGACAGGGCGGCAGCAGCATGTTTAAAAAACGCGGTGCGCAATAGTAGATTGTTCAATAAGGGATTAAAACAAGCCATAATGATACGAGATGTTTAGCCACACGAGCAGAGCGAGGGTGGTTATAATTCGAGTGTTATTATGGTTGTTTAGTCTCCCGTTAAACACTCTACTTTTCACTTTGAACGCGAGGAAAAAAACGACGTTATGTTCAAAATTACAATATTAATTTTTAAAAACGTACGCTCAATATGACTTATGGACTCTGTTATAAATGCAAATGGCATAAAAAAATTGTTTCGTGGTTTTTTTTTTTCTTTTATTTTCATTTTTTTTAAGTGACGCTTTAAATGGTTGCATATTTAGCCAACCGATTCAAACTTGAAAACTATTTTAAAACTAATTGGACCACAATTGGACTATGTATAATAAAATGAATTCATCCTTAATATAATAATCCATCTTGCTCGCTAATCCTGCCGTGAAGCAGCAGTGCTTGCACTGTTGTGTTTCGGCTTTAAGACAGCGGTGAAATTACTTGAGGTATCCATCTTAGGCTCTAGGTTGGCAACGCGTCTGCAATAGTTGCAGATGTTTAATCTCTTACCATCAGGAGACCCACTTGCTCGTTTGCCATCTAGTATATAAAAAAAAAAAAACCGTGATTAGCTGTTTAGGGGTTTCCAAAGTAAATTAAAAAAAAAGCTTTAATCCCTAGGGAAGGAGCTTTAGTCCCGACATGTAGAGACTAAAATACCTAACATTTTAAGAGCATGAGCAGAAGTGAAAAAGCTGTTATTTACTTATGCGGCAAAGTGGCCAGATAAAAGATTGCAGTTATTTAAATAATTTCTTGTTTACTTTTAAATCTGTATGAAATGGTTCACTAATGTCAAACTAAAACATTTTTACAAATGATTCGTTTCACAAATGTTTCATTTGGTCAAATTCATTTTATTCTGAAACTCTAAATGTTTCAGGATTCTTATAACACTAAGCTAACCTAACCTTTAGGGTTCTACACAATGTTCTTGAAATAAATCTTGAATAGTTCAGTTTTAGAATAAAATGCATTTGGCGAAATGAAACACTTGTGAAATAAATAATTTGTAAAAAAATATTTTTGGCGTAATGAAAAGGTGATCCGCTTAGTGCAAGAGTCGGACTGGCACTTAACCGGCATTTTACCGATGACCGACGCGTGTCCGCGACCGACGACGTTTGAATGATTGTTTCGGTTTATGGGTGGTTTCTCTGAAACGTCACCGGTGGTGTCGACCTACCCGCCGAGAAACCACCCTCAAACCGAACAAATCATTCAAACGTCGTCGGTCGCGGACACGTGTCGGTCACCGGTCTTTGAAACCAGGGTATCTCAAGATGTGTGTGTTGCAGCGTCGGAGGCGCCGCTGGGCATCGGCGGCGTGGCGGGCGTGGTGGGGGCGCTGGGCTGCGGCGCGGGCGCGCTGTGCGTGGCGGGCGGCGCCTGCGCACTGGCGGCGCGGCGGCGGCGCGCGCGCAAGGGGGCGCGCGGCAAGCCCCCGCCGCAGCCGCCGCCCGCGGCCCCCGCGCCGCCCGCGCCCGCCCTCAAGCGACCCGACCACGACGACGCCGAGCCCGATCTAATACCTAATAACTACTGTAAGTATTCAAAATTAATTTATTTTAACATCTGCCACAAGCCATACCACCTACCTACTTATAAAACTATTATGTGCAATAAAGGTATTGAGTAGTGAAAAAAAAAGTAACGGTAGCCAATGGGCAAACCAATGAGTTGCGAAATTACATTTGAAATTTACCACGAGCTTTAGGGAAGCTGCACAAACCTGCGAAGCAACTTAATGGTGTATGTGAAGCTGCCAATCCCCATTGGGGTTTTAGATGAACTAAGCCCTCTTCTCCTCGTTCAGCAGGGGAGTCACATATTGGTCGAAGACGATGATGATGATGATGATCCAATCTTACACTTTAACTCTACCTGAAACCTACAATTGTAATAACTCCTTCGAGACAAGATTCAAATAAATCTGAGCAATGATTAATTTTCTCAATAAATAAATACTTACCCGTCGTTCCATCTGACCTCGTTACGATTCGCGTCTCGCGCTCGTTCGACGTGCGGCCGATATTGCCGAGTATGCTAAAACATGAAAATACAATAAATAGTTCTTTGTGATAATAGAGAAGATGATTAAAAAACTTTTTTGACAATTCTACATAAACGATTATTGTATACTGTACCGACAGCATGTTGCGACGCTGATGATAAACCGTTACTCAGATTTCAAAGTTACGGCAAATCCGCTTTGAATATGCTAAGCAAAAACAAAGTTCGCAGCCTGGTTGTCAAATGATATAACTAAGCATTGATGAAGCTTCGCATCCAATATGTTTAAATGCTAAATGAAAACTCCTCATGACTTCGAAGCCTCTTCGAAATGCAGCTCCTTGTCTGTAGCAAGTAATCTAATCGACACAATTACTGTCCTCACAAATTTCTACGATCGCTTACTCCTGCGTTGAAGTAATATCGCGTGTATCGACGTGCTCGTTGAGCTTATGAAAAAACATGAAAATACAATAAATAGTTCTTTGTGCCAATTATATTTTTGTGATCCCTTGAAAATTTGAAGCAACGAACTTGTGTTTGCTAAATTAGTAATAAAAATGTATCCCCTGCCTGTTGACCGATTGATCTGAAATCTGATGATAAAACAAATAGGTAAACTCAGTATCATCGTAAATCCAAGGTGGCCGCCGCTACAAAAGGGCAGAAACCATATTTTATACAACCCCTTCATTCAAGCGTAACTTCGAGAGCTTCAGCAAAAACCCCACGGAACTGCCACAGCTAATTTAAGCAAGAAACGAAGAGTAACTAAATATAGTATGAGCTTATTATTCAATACTTAAATGCCAAACCTAATTAACAGCTAATGTGAGTGAAGCCTTCGCTAACGACAGTTAGAGCGGCTCCGCAGAGAAACTTGCCTCCTTGATTTGTCGTCGTCGGCTCCTCAAGCGTAATCGCTGTCGCACACGGCGGAAGCCAGGCGTTGCTGGCGTCGTGTCACAACATCACCACTGAATGAGTTTCAGGTGCCATAAAAAAGTAACGATCGTTTGATGGAGCGGAGATTATATCCAGCCAGGCGCAGGCTCGTGGCGCGGGCGCGGGGACAATTAAAAAGCCGTGTAAATCAGTTTAATGTCCGGCCGTACGTGTTCGGGGCGGCGCGTGTTATTATAATACGTACATTACTTGGGGAATTATTGGCGCCATAACTCTCCCGCACCGGACAAAGCCGCCCGCCCTAAAACGCGCCGTTAAAAACGTCCCGCGAACTCACCGCTACTGACGAGGTTAACAGCACGACACGAAAGTCTATATAATTATTAACAATCAATGAATAAAATAAATATTCAAGAATCGGTTCGCAAATCCAATTAAAACTTCCGCTATGCTTTTCACACTCAAAATTGTGTCGCTGCGTTCATGTTGATTGCATTCCTTCTTTTGCGCGTGACGTTCGGAGAATTATTTATTTAGGAATGAAAGGTCAACTCATATATTCATACGATCGCGACAGCGGATCATAAATTGCGCGGTAAATGAATGCCGTTCTCGCCGCAATAAAAAATGGCGGCCGATGCGCGGCCACGCGCTCCCCTTCTCCCCGGCAGCTCTGTAAAGGCTTACTAGTGATGTCGACCGTTTTACTATGATAACTTCTCATCATCATCATCTCAGCCGTAGTCCACTGTTGGACATAGGCCTCCCCCATAGACCTCCAGTCGCTTCTTTAACCAGGTCATCCGTCCATCTCGTTGTGGACTTCCTACGCTGCGCTTGCTGTTAGCTGCTTAATAACTTCTGAGTCACGCAAATCGGAAGAATTCCTTAGCGCGAAAATAGCTCCTACTTGCCTTCATTTTAGTTCCTTTTCCTCAGACTTTGTTAAGAAAATCTCATTAGACTTAAAATGTGAACATCCAATTTTGAAAATCAAAGTTTAATAGGTACACACAAAAATAAAAATATAACGTGAATTGATTGTTCACCATTAATAAGCGGAAATAATGTATTTAAAACATTTTCAAACATCCAAATATTAATGAGGACTTGAAGATTGATTTACTCTTTTTTTGTGAACATACACATTTAAACACAAGGTTCCCTTTCAAGTTACCTTTTCGGAATTTGGTGGCTTTAGACGCTAATTCAGCGCGTTTATTTGGCGATGTTTTGGCGACAAGTTTTAATTAGCAGAGCGTGGCGACTGGCGACGCGCAGAGTGGCGCTTTACACTCGAAGCATTCGAGCCCGCTCAAGTACGCCACGCGGCACCTACCTATTAGTTCATACGGGCTTTTGTTGCTCTCTCGAACTCATGGGTTCTTTTCAGATATGAGTACATAGTAGGTGTAGATTAACATGAGTAAAATATGTCAAATGACTTAAGCACAGTCGGACATTAACGTTGGTTTCATGCTATAGGTAGTTTAAAATCAAAGGAGCCGCACGATGTAATTTGCCTTCTTGAATTGGCGTCTTGTATCAGCCGCCGCGTGATGTTTACTCCTAAGGGAAGGACTACAAGTTCATAAAAATAATTGGATTATCCGTTTTATTTCATTGCTGTTTCACTGATTTTAAATATGCGTTTCTCGTGATCTTCCCACATGCAAAACTTCAAAGCAATACCTGCAGAACGCGATCAACATACCCACGTATACAGCCCTCACAATAAAAGAGATAAAATGCTTTTGCAACGGGTTGAAAATAATTGAAGCTTCGTTCATAACATGTATGTCTCATCTCGCAGTTAGCGTGAGCTCGCACCTGCTCGGTGCACTTCCCGCATTGTGCTCAATGGTTCCTCTTGCAACTCTTGCTCGCACGACAGCGAAATTACATCGTTTTGTTGCTAGCGGACAATAAGAGCTTCTGAAGATAGGATTCTCTATTGATTCCTTACGTTACTCCGGTCCAAGGTCGACTTTAATTTAATCAATCCACGTCTGATACCGAATAAGAAAAAGCGTCTTTTTCGCATAATGAGTTTTTTGTGGAAACCATTTTGCTTCCTTGCTATAATGTCTAAATGTGTTTTCTATGATTGATGGCAGCTTAGAATTAATAGTGATTAATGTTTTTTCTTGCCTGTTGGGCGATTTTACTGTTTCAGCACATAGGGAAGTGTGTGCAACTATTACAAGAAAAGTTTTTGTAGAAAATAATCATTTTTAGTAAAAACTTTTTCTTTGCTCTACTTTTTGTTGACTGTACTTGCACTGTCATCCAAATTAAGAGTTCGTACCAAATGTTAGTCTGTTTGTCAATATTTATTATGGTATGTTCATATTTGCTTATAAGTAGGTAGCCGTATTCCTATAGTGCAGCTAAAACTCTGATTGGAAGAGATTAAACCAAATCCTTCACTGCATTATTTCATGTAGCTCTATATCGAGCTGCGTTGCCTAACATCGACAGACTAAACATGTTTTATGCTAAATGCTAGTGGATCGCGCTGCAGCCCGCGGTGCGGCGCGGCGGCGGTGCGGCGACGGTGCGGCGGCGGTGCGGCGGCGGCGCGGTCGCCGCGTGTTTTCAATTCCGAGTGTCGCCGCGCTGAATATTCACGAACCGCCATCAATATTCATGAATACACCGTCGCCGTCGCTTCTCTGCTTCAAAATATTTTTCAATACACCGCCCGCGCTGGCCGCGGCGGCGTCAAGTTCGCGCGATATTATAAATCAATGGCGACCGCCCGCGAGCGCTCGTACCCGTACCACTACAGTAGGCTCTTAATGAAGGCAATTTGAATAAAGTTGGGCACATTAGTAGCGCGGCGCGGGCGGCGCGCGCGCTCCAATTAATTATTTCTTGCGTCGTGACTTACGCTCGCCTCCGTCTTTGAATGTAGTGATTAATCAGGTTTTTTCCCGCAGCCGGAGATAAATCTCCGCGATGCGCCGCGCGCTAATTTATGTGGACAGCGCGTGACACCCGACTTTAGCCCCGACACGCTCTTAAATAAGAAACCGTTTCATTCGTTATATCGAACAAGTAGGTAATAAAGGTGAACTTGCGACCGTATTATTCAACTAGCTATTAATAGTAGATTGGTAACCAAGGGTGGAAAGTGACCCATTTCACCTGAGATATTGCTCTCACTTCGTTCGAGCGCCAATAGTTCGAGGGGAAATGGGTAATTTCACCAGAGTTAAACACAGTACTTTTCATTTCGACTGTGAGGAAAGTAAAATAGTACAAAAATGAGAATAATAATAAATTGAATTTCAGTATTCACTAAATTGAATTTACCTATATCCAACCTCCAAGGGTACCTTTTCGACCTGCCACGGCCGACTATAAAAAAAATCGAGTTGGGCACGACCAAGGAGCTTATATACCTACAAAACTGGAGGCTGATCGCAAGAAGTTGCCTCGTGCCCGCAAAATTTGGAATACACAAGCGGCTCCGGTTTTTTCCCAACCCTGTAACATGGCTGCCTTTTGAAAGCGAGTGTAACGTTTCTTGAAAGGCTGGATAGGCGACGATAATCACGTACTTGTCATCACTGAATCGAATGCTCATTTGACGGCATTAGCATAAAAAAAGTTGTCAAGCATTTTACAAAAAAAAAAACACTTCATAAAATGTGTATATATTGCAGCAGATAAGTATTAAGGCTTAGTACAAAATAGTCACGGTGTACCAGCGGCCCGTGCCGGCGGCGGCCGCTTTCCGCTCGTCCTTATCAATATAAATCTCGTTACGTCTCCAATTTGCCGCTATCAGCGGAAATTGGAAAAACTATCGATCGATATTCCTCCGGAATTGCGATAATCGGCGGCCGGCCTCGCGGCGGCGGCGGCGGTGCTGTCCAATAAGATACGACGTTTTAAAACGTTTAAAAAGTTTAAAAAAAACCGTGAAACGGTATAAGATGCGTAAAAAAGAACTGAGAATGATATTGTGCCCGTAGGAAACAATGCGACATATTAAACTTAGTTGTAAAATATTTCGAATCTGCTGTACCTAAATTAGCACTTTGCTGTAAATCATTTTGATTTGCTGGCAATTGGTATTTACTATTTACTATCGGCTGGCTTATATCAGTATTTTTATAGTAGGTGTAGATGTTAAATTTTGTATAGTATCCAATTCTGTGTAATATTTAAATCGAAGTCCTTCATTATTAGCTCTTCAAATATTACGAGTTTAATCTCCACCATTTATATAATATACTAGCTGTTGTCCGCAACTCCGTCCTATATATTTTACGCCCTATTTTTGACCTACCAAATTATACACAAAAAAAAACATAAAAAACAGTCAAGCCGTTTCGGAGGAGTTTAGTTACAAACACTTTGACACGAGAATTTTATAGATTAGACAGATCAATAGGCTTCCTTTCTTACTGTAAGTCTAGTATCGCGTTAAATCAACAAATAAAGAATTTCTCAGCGCCGTGCGATCATTTATTCGCCTCGTAAGCACTAGATATTTAGGTCATTAGCGCGACTGGGGGCTGCAGCGCCGCGTCCAATTACTTACGTGTCGCGTCCGGCTCAACGCGGCCCGCGTCGGTCGTCCATCAACGTTTTTCCGCCGGGCCGCCCCGGCCGCTGCAACCGGGACGAGTGCACACTGAAGCTCTAAGGGCACATTGTGGCCACCAGTCGCCGCCACTAAACGCGACCACAAGTTTTGTCACACACATTTGCGTCAAGTAATCGGACACTGTGGCCACAAGAAGCGAGCGCGGTCGACTCCCGCAGCTTGTGGCTCGGACGTGGCCACCCAAACGCTCGGCGTGCGCCGATGCTAATACAAAATGTATGAAGAAACGCGTCCGCAGCTTGTGGCGGCAACTAGTCGCTCAAGCGTGGCCGCCACTAAGTGGCCAATATGCGGGGGCCCTAAAGATCCCGGGTCACACATGAGCTCTATTACTGCATGTACTCGTTCACATTTCTAAACTACTACCTACATACATCATCATCCCAGCCTATATACGTCCCATTGCTGGGCACAGGCCTCCTCTCAGAATGAGAGGGCTTGGGCAGTAGTTCCCACGCGGGCCCAGTGCGGATTGGGAACTTCACACACACCGCTTAATTGCTTCGCAGGTTTGTGTAGGTTTCCTCACGATGTTTTCCTTCACCATAGAGCTCGTGGTAAATTTCAAATGAAATTCCGCACATGAATTTCGAAAAACACAGAGGTGCGAGCCGGGGTTTGAACCCGCGATCCTCTGCTTGAGAGGCCATAGGTCAAACCACTCGGCCCCCACGGCTTCCTACACCTATATACATACTTGTAAAATATTCTGATAACTCGACAGTGACAATATTCATCGTCTAACAATCACTATAATTTAATTGTGTTAAGTGTGCGTGTGTAGAGCACAGGCTTTCTCACGGAATGCAAGGGATTAGGGCGTAGCGTAGATCATAATCATCCAATCCATAAATCTGCTGTAGGTGTATAGGATTGTGTTCCCTTATTGAAAAAGCTCGTGGTAAATTTCAGACATTTGGAAAAACTTAGAGATGTAATACCGGATTTTCACCCACAATCCTCAATTTGAGAGCCGTTTGATTTGGTACGTATCTAAGTAGTTTTAACTGTAATAAAAAATAACAATGTGTAAAATTGGTTATCACAATGTGAACGACGACAAATATGTATGTTTATACGTCTGTGTCTGTCAGCATTAAAAGTAACGAATCACTTTTTTACTCTGTCGCATTGACACATTGACAGCTTAGTACGTGGCTGTAAAACGACAAAGTACGAAAGTGTATGCTACTTTCGATGCTGACTCTACCCATAGTACAGTCACCTGCATTATTATCTGCCAGAGCGGAGCGTGCAAAATACACCTATGCTTTTGTTGCAGGCGAGTCAACGGGCGGCGGGCGGCCGGCGATAGCGTCGCCCGCGCGCACGGCGCCCGCGCCGCTCTCCACGCCGGTAAGTAACACGGTTTACAGATAGTTCAACTCAGTTGTGCGCGCGGCCCTATGTGTGGGTAAAGCGATAAGAACACGTCTTGCACGGACGACGACTGCCGCGTCACGTGAAACTTGTATATTTACAAGCGCACGCACACATAGGGCCGCGCGCACAACTGAGTTGAACTATCTGTAACATTGTGTATGACCTAGTCAATATATTACCTACGGTATGAAAAATATGCGACGATATAGTGTAAATATCCGTAGGTATACTGTGGTGCCATATAATGAGGTTGTGGCACAAACAAATTGCTGTTATAACCAATAAAATGGATTTAGCGTCCGCAACGACGCGACTCCGTTTACCCCATTACCAGTACGTCAATATCTCAAAACGACCTTATAATTATGTGTAAATAAATACCGGAATGCCTAATACCTATTTATTTTCGAAACATCTGAACCTTGATAATATCTGAATTTTAAAATACCACAGCTTCAAAACGACTTAATCCCAAATACCCGAAATTTTAAATATTGACTTAGCCCTCTTGCATGAGTGCTTTAATTCTTTACTGCTGACTTTATTTAAAAGCATAGACATTTTGCCTTTTCGATGTTATCAATTTAAGTAATTAACAAATTTAGTCATCCTTACGCCGTCTTGCAGGAAAAAATAAATCTAGATTTAGTAGTTAATCCAGGCTTAAGCTTGACAGTTCCATACAATTTGACAGCACTAAACTGAGCTTAACGCTAACTCGAGATTTATGTGTTTACTGGAAGTGGGCCTTAATGCTAAAGTCAATATATGACGACCAGACATTAGATGGATAAGACAATGTGTTATTTAAGCATGCACCTTAACAATTTCATAACAATTTGAAATTCAGTCAGTACCTAAGGCGTTACGCAATTTAGTCACAACGGACCGTGCCCAACAACTCACTGAATATGTATAATTGTTTAAGCTGAGCGCGCCATGTTTGCAAATCTTGGCGCGGGTCGCCGGCGCGGCAATCCATTTGCGCGTGCGGTCGATCGCCCATTACGCGCGACGCACGCATCAATCCGATCACATTCTCATCTCTTAAAAGCTTCCCCCGCCCCCCGCCGTCATCTGATATTGGGAATAACTCTTCCGTACGTGCCATTAGTTTCGTTCAGTGAAGCCTCCGCGCGCAATATGACTCCGATTCGAACGATGTCAGCCCTTCGCCGCTTTACGACTAAATTGTTACATTTGCGATACCAAATTGAGTGCCTCGGAGTTCGTATGACGAGTTGGGGATGTGTGAAAAAAGTAGCGTGAGCGAGTAGCTAGTAAAGAGCGGAGGTGGTCCCGGGCTTGTTAGAGCGCGGTTTATATTTGCCGTGTGTTACCGCCGTGATATACACCCCACCGGTTTGACGACCGGATGGCCAAGTAGATAGAGAATCTGACTACGAAGCTTGAAGTCCCGGATTCGATTCCCGGCCGGGCAGATATTTGTATGAATAATACGAATGTTTGTTCTCGGGTCTTGATTGTTTAATATGTATTTAAGTAGGTATTTATCTACTGGCATGTTTACTTTAAGATCTACAATAATTGTACCTGCTAATGAACATGATTGCAATAAATGAATATGAATACAAGTAAGTTTATCCGTTGCGTTGTGTAAACATGTTTAAACAGCAGATCAGGTATCCGTCTGTCAGTGCATTTTCCTTCAACGGCCTGTTGTTTCTCGAACTAAGCACAAGTTTTCTTTTTTATTAACCTCCTATACTTTAAAAAATACAACATATGTACTTTAGTTTCCTGTTAACCTTAGCGGTCCCCGACTCCGACGACGCTTAAATAAAAAAATATTACTAGATACTTATACTAAATTAACTTAGGCTAACTTTGCGGGAAATCAGCATAGCGTAGCGGGACAGGGATAAACGTATTCTTCGCAGATGATGTCGCGGGCAACAGCTAGGCAGTGGATAATTCTTTTTTTTACTTTTTAGTTGTCTTTTTATGGCGGCGTTTTTTATCGGCGTTTTTTTTCGGGCGATTATTTATGTTGAAATTCAGTTTTACCTACATCTTCAACATCTTATAGTTCCCGAGTGTGGGTACACACACGACAAAATGGGCATCTCGGAACATATCGCCCGCTGCAGCGTCCGGACAACTAATTAAATTCTCCCGGACGCGCCCGCGTGAGCCCGGACACGTGCCCGGCCCGCGCACTCCACTTCGTAACCATTAATATCCAAGCGGCGAGAAAACAATCCAAGTGTAAGAAACATCTTATTAAACAATCAAATAGAATCGCGTGCGTTTAGTACACTTAGATGTAATCTCTTACCGCAGTTGATATAAATTGTACAAGTAATTTATATCCCGGTCCTTATCTTCCCCAAGTTCAGCGAGCTAATCTGGCAGCGGTCCTTCAGAATCAATAGCCCATCGTTCGTAACAAGGTCCGCGCGGCGATAAAAGCCCGGCGTCATAAACGCGCGCTACGGTCATAACATTCTACCGGATAACGAATAACTATAGGTATTCTAGCTGGAAATTTAAGCTTATTGTGTCAGTCAAAGTCAAAGTCAAAATATCTTTATTCAATTTAGGCTATAACAAGCACTTATGAATGTCAAAAAAAAACTACCACCGGTTCGGAAAAACCTCTGTTGAGAAGAATCCGGCAAGAAACTCAACACTGTCTTTTTAGCTACGTATCGCTTAACTTAATTTTAATTTAATCGCATAGGAACGTTCCTCGTATAGTACATAAGAAGCTTTAAAAAGTTAGTGATTCGGCCGTTCCGTGCTTCAGTGCCATAACATCGACAGTGATTCTGGTGATCCCTTTTAGAAATGGTTAGGGTGTAGAGATAGCCCCGCGGCCGGCGCGGGTTATCGCGCGCGATCCTGTCTCCTCGGCGTTGTAGCAGATATGAAATATTTAGAGGTGAGACGTATTTACTGGAATAGGTTTTGGCTTGGACGCGTGAGTACGCGTTCCCGCCCGCGATTCTTTAAGCGTACGAGTATTTAGGAGTGCGGCGGCTGACAACGTTCCGCCAACTTGAACACAAGCATGATGCGTGCGCTCACTGCGCTCGCGCTTGGAACTATTCCCAAAACGTCCGGGAACTTCGGGTCTTCGGGATCGCCCGACTCGCCCTAGCCACTGCGCGATGAATTCCAGGAAAAACGAGCGATTTATCATTTGTTCAAATAACACTTTTAGCATGAACAAAAAAAAGTCTAGTTTCTTTTGATGACATTTCGGTGGTTCGATATTCGTAAAACCACTAAAACTAGTAACGTATACGCAATCACGGAAGCGCATTTACGGGAATCATTTATTTGTTTACGCAATGAGTCAATTGAGTTAAGTACTCGTAGATACTCGTGGACCTAGTCTTTGGATCTAGTCTTTTTGTGGACGCATACTCGCAAGACTCAGTCCGCGTTTTGCCTAGTACGTCCACCTCTAGAAATATTTCGGGGAGGCGCCGAGCCATATTGTTTGCGCTCGCGACGTTCGCCGCTCGCTGCTCGTGCGTTGACGCTTAATTTAATTCCTCGCGTTCGTTAAATGAACCTCATCAACCTTTTAACGCAACGTATATGAAAAGCTCGTTTTCACAACGCAATACACAATGATAAATCGGTAAGTACCTACTTGCACGCAACATAACCAACGTAGAAAGTTAAAAAATCCCGGGCATGGTAATTTAAAAATTACTTAAACTTAGCTTTCCATTGCTACCGCTTAAAATCGGCCCGGTTTGGGAGCTATGATGCCACACCTTTTTGCATCGGAGGTAAAGTAGAGAAATGCGGACCTGGCTTGCGCCCCGCGCGGCCCTTCTTATCATCTTAACATCCAGATTAAACTTTATCGTATTTACAGGCAAACTTCCATCCTGAATTTACTTTACAAAGTCCTCATCAAATAAAAACATCGAACTTCAGTTAACCGAGTTGCCGACCGATAAAGTAACGAGCGAGTTGAATTTTAATGCAAACTCGTCAGCGATGCTAAATTAGTTAAGCTTAATGTTAATCGTGTTACCGTTCCGGCGAAATCCGGCGCGGGTCAAAAAGACGCGCGTCGCCGCGTGGCGTCGCGTGTCACGCGTGTCGCGCTTGTCGCACGTGTCGCGCCGCCACGCGCGGACTGAGATGTCGCGCTGAGCTGTACAACGACACCAGGCACTGCGCCGCAGCTGTCCCCTTTATGATCTCCTTTAAACCACATTTCTCTACGATTTCTCGTAAAAGCGTCTACAATTTTACAATTTGTTCAAATAAATTATCTTTACGTGATGTGGAAGCGGCTGTCCGCTCAGCCATTGTAGTGTAATACGTGAATTACTGCTCGTTCGAAGCACCGCGAGATCACGTGGCAAACATCCATTAAAAGTTATTAGTTCTACTTAGGCGCGCACTGACAGGGACCGCTTGCGTTCACAGATAATGTGTACACACGTAGGGCTAATAAATAACGTGGTTTAATGAGGCGCGTAGTGTGAGTGCGCTGACAGGCTCTCGTGCGAATGGCCGCGCTGACGCGACGCGACGCGCGACGCGCGCCTCATGTCACAACAGTTCGGCTAGTGGTGATAATGCTCCTCGATGTTAGCCAAAATACACTAAACACGCCGCTAAATAAAGAGAAGAGCGCATTATCACGTAGCGCAGAGAAACAAAAGGTCAAAAACCTCCGTGGAGTAACTAGTTAGCAGTAAATCCATTCATTGTCTAATTAAGTGCATTAAATCGTAGCGAGGCATTGTGCCGCGCTGCGCCGCGCCCGGCCGCGCCCGCGCGTTTTAATTAAGTCTCGCAATAGTTTTATCAACATGTCCTTTTATCGCGTCACCTGTCAGGTGCGTCCCGGCGGCGGCGGCGAGGGTTCCGCGGCTGAATTAGTTTTAATTTGGCGTTATCAGCGGCGCGACAATGGCGCGGCTAATGCGACGAGATGCGCCGCGCGATACCGCCGCCGAGCCTCATTATACCGCTGATTGGATGGACGCTATTCACTGCACACGGCGGCCGCCATGGGAACCGTTACAATAAATTATAAGCACGATCTTAGTTCTCACAACTAGTTAATTAGTCCGCACGCAGATTGCTTCCGGTTTGCGATATGTTATAGTTAGGCTCACGGCGGCATCCGAGCTGCCGCATCCGGACCAAAGTATTTACCAAGTAGGGCCCGCATCTCCGGCCGACCTGCAGGGCTACTACGAAACTCGAAACTCGAAGTTCGTATCGTAGCGTCCCTCTCGCTCTCGTATTAAATAGTATGAGTGTCAGAGGGACCGCACGACACGAACTTCGAGTTTCGAGTTTCGTAGTAGCCCTGCTGTACATGGGTGGCTTTGACAAACAATGTTGTTTTGTTGCAGGCGTGCAACGGGCCCGGCGCGTCGTGGACGTGGGGCGCGCGGCCGCGGGAGCTGGCCGTGGGCGGGGCGGGGGGGCGGGGCGCGGGCGGGGCGGGGGCGCGGGCTCGGGGCTCGGCCGCAGCGCGTCGGCCACGCTGCGCGCCGCCGCAGACCTCAACGTCGACGCCATCAAGGAGAAGCTGCTCGACCACCGGATCCCGGAGTCCTGCGTCTAGTCTAGTATAACCCGGACCCGCGCCCCGCCTCCGTCGGCTCTCCCTCGATCCCATCATATCGAGAGACATATCGGTCTCAACGATTAGAAGTAATACGACGATTCCCATTGTACATAATCCCCTTGCGAGACGACCGTTATACCTCCGAGCCTCTAAAGCCCTTTGTTGTCGCTTGAATTTCGCGAGCGCTCAGTCAACACACGCTGCAATCAATTTGAGTGGTGAGGTAACAAAAATTCCGTTTATGAGAGTAACAAAACAAGAAATACTCTTTAGCTGAAAGCTCGGGCGGGGCCGGCGCGGGCGGCGAGTTCACGTCACGATTTTAATTTGTTTGCGGGCGGCATGTGGCGCGCGGCGCCGCCCGCCCTTCAGAACATCCACGCACGACGATGGTGACGTGAAGCGTCCCAGCCGAATGGTTAAGTTTAGTCCGTTTAAATTATAACGAGATTCGGTGCGGCCGCGGGCCTCAGTGCTTGTGACGTTTCCCGAGAACCATTTACTTGGCAAATTAGCTCGTGACTTTTCACAAATTGGATATTCTGGGCGTATTTTACCGAAATCGGAGACTACAGTATTAAATTATAATTCTGTGAAGAACTAAATTTGTGATGTAAATAGTAGTTGATAAGCGACTGAATCTTTGCCACTTTTTTACATGTCTACGGTACTCTAGCGCCTGCCGATGCCGGCCGCCGGTTGGCGAGTGACGTCATTAGTTAAATGGATTCATCGTTATCTGTAAAAATATCATAAATTCTATGTAAATAAAATTTGTACTTGACTCTTAAGGTTTTAAAGTCGGCTTGGAGCGTGCGGCGTGGCCACTCGCGGCGCCGCGCGCTCGCTCTACAGATTATTTACACTATACAAGTACCGACGACTCAACAACTCCTACTTTATGTCCAAAGAATTGTATGTAATATTTGAAAGTTTCGACTGATGATAAGATGGCTGGGAGCACTCGACGCGTCACAAAAAAAACAATTTTGTGCCATAAAATTACAATAAATACTTTATTCGTCCGATAGACGGCACACGGATCTATCTTATTTTTATTTATTGATAAAATAAATGCAATATTACCTGGAATGTACTTACAGTATCGATCACCTACCTACTTAATTTATTTCGTATCCGAGCGTCGTCAAAGGCTTTGCGCTGCTGCGCGTACGTTTGCTGTACTCGTGCGTTCGCTGTGTAATCAACAAATAACGTTCGTTCGTAGATTTACCATATTATAACGTTTTAAGTTTTCGTGATTTTCACTCAAAGTCAAAATATCACAAACGGGACTTATCACGCTAAAATAAACGAGTAATATTGTCCCGTTTGTGGTATTTTTATTTATTATATTTCGGGATTTAGGTATCCCGAGAATTTAATTCCACTAAAACCATTTTACAGAAATCGCAGAATTTATCGATATTTCAACGAAATAGAGTTTTGTCAGAGTTTTTATTACAATAAACACAAACGAAAACATAACATTCTTGTGAATTATTATGTTAACGTGCCTGTATTTTTTCGCATTTGGTAACTCTACGTGCGTGAACGTGGAAAGATTATACTTGGGCAGAACATGTGCGGGTGTGCCAAAGCCTAAAATATTTAAGAAGCATTCTGGGTAGGTACCTATTACATTGCATTGCGTATCGGACGAGAATAATCTAACATTCTGAACATATCATTATTGGAATGAAATCATATCTTTATGAAACAGCCACGTATCATGGGAATATCAGTCGATTGTAAAATACAGAGATTTTATTGTACCGCCGACGGGCCGGCGCGTGCCGCGCGAGTGCCGCGCGAGTGCGCGCGAGGCGCGCGCCGCCGGCCGGGCGGCGCTGCCGCCATAGATAAAGTGATTGTTAGGTAATTTTAATTTTTAAGTAAGAGAAGATTTGTTATTCTAATGTTTAAAACAGCTCGAAGAGTTGCGCCCTACTGTTGACTTTTTTTTTGGACGAGATTAAAGGTTGTCTTCGAAGTACACTCCGACTTTTATTGTGACCTCTTCCCAACTGAAAAATATGTTAAGTTTTCTCGATACCAGGTGCTAACTACAGCACAGCAGCAGCAGGAGGTACTTATATAATATTTTATTATACACCCAACCGTCATATTAGTTTGGCGAGTGGATTTAGATAGTAAGCAATTGTATGTAATACGTATGAGTAATAAATTAAAAAAAAATACTAATAAATATATACCTAATTTACTGATATCGAATCAATGACCGACAGCACTGACATATTTTTTCAAATCGATTTCAAACAAAATTGGGAACAGATTCTTTTAAAATTCAAATTCAAATTCAAATTCAAAAATTCAAATGATTTATTCAGTAAATAGGCCGCAATGGGCACTTTTAAATTAAATTTATCACTATGTTCAAGCTATTTTCAAGCGATGTTGTTCAAAAATTAGCCCCTGAACGTACTTTAATAGCTTAGCTATTGAACAAAACTACATCAATAGGTACACAAACCAACCAATTTGATAAATTGGAAATGTATGGTTGCGGTGCGGCGTTTTCAAATGCTACTAGTAACGCCATCTGTGTAGCGTGTCCAGCGACTGAGAGCGCGCCGAGCATGTAGGTAGGTAGTACGTCGCGCTGAGCTGCCGGCCGCCTGCGCCGGCATCTTCCGCAAGAGGGCGCTGTGTCGCTATAAGTTTATTTGGGTAACAGAGTAAATAATACCCTGCGTTATTTACGCGTACTTAATTGATATCGACTAATAAAATTTGATACTTAACACACACCATCGTAGTTACATTTTAAATAAAGCTATCTATAAAATTAACAAAATTTTAATACCTAGGTAATAGGTAGTCCTTTGTTTCTTATTTCAAATTAAAGTTTATACCAAAATTATTGTCACCCTTCATGTGGTCAATCTAAAACAGATTCCTAAAATACCTAATAAACATAATACAGTGTTAACGAAACGCAGGGTGACTATAGGTACCTACAGTTATGTAGTTTTATTTCTTACTTTTGTTGTTTGTTAAATAAATTTTAAATATAGTTATCGTACCATCAGCCAAATATGTGCTCTACCACCCTAAAGTCGATAATCGCTTGCATGTCGCATATCAATAATGCAATAGACGTGTCTGTCAACTTGAAAGTTCGACTTAAGCAACATATTCATTTGATAGGAACTTGTTTAATAGTTGATAGACCACTTATTTGGCTGATTGTACAACCCAGCCACGCGTTGTTTAATTTTGTCGAAGTAGTAAGGAAATCTGGTTCCTAAATACGAATACAAACTCACCTCAATAAAGCTTAAACAAATACTTGATTGATTTCGTGAACTGACACGATAACGATAGATCAAGTTTTATGCTAACACGCTTAGTAGGTACTGCTTGCATTCAAAAATGGCAAATTTCAACAAGGGATGTTATGGAGCTCCGTATCCGTAACCGAAGCTATCGGATATCCGAAATAAAAAACTATCCGTAACCGTAACCGAATCCGATATAAACATTTCGGATAGTTTCGGATAGCGGCGGAGTCAAAACGCGTCATGTTGTGATAGGTTTTTGTTTTTGCCCGGCCGAGCAGACAGAACAGCCGCGCGCGTCTTCTGCATCTATTTATTAGGTTTCTATTGCTACGAGTAAGTCGTATTACAACAAATTAAAGTCAATCATCTATATCCCTATTAGCAAACTCTTTATTGTACAAAAGATACTATAGAAAATTACAAAATTATAGTAGACAGGTGTTTAAGCCTTAGTTTGTAGGTATAGGTCTAAGTTGTTTTTTTTGTAATTTTTTATTGAATATTTATTTGTTACTACTTTTTGTATTTTACGTTGACACTTCCTTAAAAAACTAATATCCGTAACCGAAACCGAAACTATCGGATAATCCGTAATAATTTAACATCCGTAGCCGTAACCGAAACCGGTATTATGTTTGAAATATATCCGTATCCATATCCAGATCCGAAATGTTATATCCATAACATCCCTGATTCAACCACACCTTCATTACCATCATCATCATTTCAGCCGTAGAATATCCACTGTTGGACACAGGCCTCCCCCATAGACCTCCAGTTGCTTCGGTTGGAAGCGGCTTGCATCCACCGAGAACCCGTAGCTCATCTGTCTTGCCTTACACAAAAAAATAAAACTCACTAAAGTACCTACCTAACTCTACTCAAAAAAATCCTCCTATTTTTTAAATTGTTAAAATGGGGTGAACTTATTTATTTTTGGCATATTTCGAACAAATTCAAAGCTCCTGTCAAAGTTAACTGTAAAACATTCAAATCCAAGCTTTATTTCATCGCATCAACATCACGTCACGCAGTTCGGGTCCGAAAACTTTACTCGAAAGTAGTTTCTAAGCATTCCAGTGAATTAATGGCAAATAAATGGTCCCTCCTAAAAAACCTCTCGCCCAGCTCTAATATTATAAATAGCTACGAAAGTTTGGATTATGTTTGTGTTGCTCTTTCACGCTAAAGCTACTGAAATTAGGTATTGGATTTTAAGTTAGGTACTTATATATTAATAGCTGCATCACAGAAATAACAAAAAAAAACTTGTCATTTAGATACGGGAGTATCTGATTTTATATGCTTTTAAATCATATCATGAGAGCGATTTAAAAATCCTAAAATTTCAACCACCAAACTAAAACTACTTACGTTGTATCAAAAACATTCCCAAAAGTAACATGATGGATTTAACTTAGGTACCTAAATTATGAAGACGACCTCTTAATTTTTGAAAATATAGAAAAATCTCGAAATTTCAATTCAAATGCGAGGTCACGCAGCGAATTCAAATATCAATCGCTACACTCAGATCATAAGCGGTAGATATTCAAATATTACAATAAAAAAATAATGTATAAAACGACACCCCTCCACCAGCACAGCGAAGTCACACCAATTATTTGCATATTTATGTTCTTGTGCACGCGATATGCATCTAAAAACAATAATAGTAACGTTTCATCCAACGTTTTGGTCAAATCAAATGGCATCGGCCGAGTACCTGTTATCGTTCGGCAACAAAATCCCCGCTTTACATTTTACGTAGGTACGTAAAAACATTCATTAAATGCACCAAATATGAAAGTTGGTAATTGCATCTTACCTCGCTTAAGTACATTCAGGAGGAAAAGTTTTCTTATTTCAAAATACCCTAATATTATAAATGTGAAAGTAACTCCGCCTGTTTGTCTGTCTGTCTGTTACCTCTTGACGCTTAAACTGCACAATCAAACCTAGGAAGGGCATCGGTATTTGTAAAATTACGACATTTCAAATAAGCTACCATAACCGTTATACCGTTAAACGAGCAATTTCTTGTATATATATAAATATATAGGTATATTTCGGGGATCTCGGAAAAGGCTCCAACTATTTCGATGAAATTTAGTATGGAGGGTTTTCGGGGATGAAAAACGATTTAGCCTGGTCTTATCTCTGGGAAAACGCTTGTTACCGAGTTTCAGCCCGAGCAAAGCTCGGTTGCCCAGGTACTTATAATAATGGTTCACACGGGTAGAAAAAAACATAGTAGCAATAGTAGGTTAGATTGTACCCACTTCGCTTCGCTAGCAATTTTATTGTCAATTAGATCTCAAAGAGTCGATAATAAAGTTCCGGAATACCCACTATTTAAAGTCTCTCGGGAATTTTCTAAAATAACAGCGTGGTCTTGATTTATATCGCGTAAAAAATCCTAAATTTAGTTGTTACGATTTATTTTTATTTATTTATTTTAAGTCATGTTCATTTGAGATTTTTACATGGATCCCTTGGAAATAACGAGATAAAAAGTAGCATATACCTACCCAATGATATTATATATTACTATCGTCCTATGCCTATAGGTACGTTATTCCAGAGATATACCTAAATCTATCTGAATATTAAATTTTCTTCTAAATATACGCACACACAAACACAAACACATACACGCACGCGCGCATTTATAATATACCACTAAAATTATAAAAGTAAACTCATTTATTTCCTCGCCTGTACAGAGTCGTTGCGCGTGCGCAATATCGTTGCCACATTGTTAACAAGTATAATTTCCTTATTTTGGTATTCTCTTATCGCAATGATGGCGTGTGCTAATGAGCGCGGTAAAGACGCCACATAATTAGATCCAGATATTATTTGGATTTCAAAAGCACTCGGGCAAACGCTTAATGGAAAAGGTGGTCTCGAGCGTGCCAATAAGACGTTCTAAAATAATGTTCTAAACAAAATAAACCTAAAACATATTATTTCATTCTACGAGTAGGTATTTTTATACTCTGGACACTATAAATCGACAGTCACACATTGAATACACTGCTGCTGGGCTACTACGAACTTCGAAACTCGAATTTCGTATCGTACCGTCCCTCTCGCTCTCGTATTAAATAGTATAAGTGTCAGAGGGACCGCACGACACGAACTTCGAGTTTCGAGTTTCGTAGTAGCCCAGCAGCATTAGCGATCTTAGCGCCTTTGCAATGGTCCTACCCTCGCACCAAAGTTAGGTGCTCCGTGCTACTCGCGCGGTGAACAGAATAGGCTTAGAAATATCTATTTCAAACATATGCTTCGCAAATAAATAATAATCCAATGACAACAGGGTGATGGTGACTGGCAACGCGACGAAGACGGATGGGCCGCGTCGGGTGTCGCGGCGGCCCGTCGCGCGACGCCCACGATCGGTCACCGGACCAGGTGCTTTGTCACGCGATATCAAAGATATTTGATACCATTATAGTATTGAACAATAGTAGACGACTTGTCTTCATTATACTTTGCCTGTATTTTGTAAATATTAAGAAGTTTGAGGTGAATACGTTTTACCTAGTCGGTATGACAATGAAAAAAAGACAAAAAAAGGCGCTGGCGAAGAGAGGAACGTGCTATGACGATGTTTCTGCGACTGATCATTCCATCTCGCACAAATATTATGCATTTCATTGTTTTTCACTTTAGTTTGCTACATGCAAATATTGAAATACTAGGTACCGGACTATTGTATCCTCATAATAACACATTTTTAGAAGCTGCGTGATCCACTGCGCAGTTTACGTAGGCCCGCCCAGCATCCTGAATGAAAGCGCCGCAATGGGACACTGACATGAGTAATGCTACGTCAGTAGGCTACCGTGCACGATTTCCACTTCAGCTCGTTGTTTGCTTCGATCTCTGACAGAAATATCAACACAATAAGACAAGCAATCTGAACAAAGCAGAAAGAAATAACACCACTGAAGAATTCGTAGTATACGACATAACAATTGACATTCAAAACTGTGGCCTATTCAAGTCAATTGTGTGCTGCAAATTTTGTTAACTCAAGTGTTTCAGGCTGAAGCGAGCGCGGAGTGTTTGAAACGTTCTATTTGTATTTGACAAACGTTTATTTGATTCCACGTGAGCGCTGACAAGGGCTCTAAATTCTTATTCAAATATTTTACCGGAGAACTTAATTCGTAAGTCCCGAAGTTCATTGTGAAGGTCTTATTCAATTAGTGATAGTTAGTCCATAGTGTTAAACTTTGAAATATTAATTTATGCTCAAGAATTTAGTAATCAGAGAGCACAGCTTTACCAATGAGTTTGAGCCGACATCAACCGCGCTGCGGGTCGCAATAATAACTTGCGAAACTGCGCGGACGGGATGGACGTCATCAACTCTACAATGCACTTCGAGTTCCAAAACACTGCCCCCCCCCCCTTCACTTTGTCCCGTGAACAGCAACTTCCGACAGCGGCACTCCCCCGCCCCAATTACAAGGAGATATCACCTTCATTTTGGTAATGAAAAATTCGAAAAATGTAAATATTTATTGACTCAAGATAAACATTAGCGAGCCCATACACGTTTGAGGACATAATGTTATGTTAATCTAAAGGAATCCATAATAATATTAGAGGTACATAAGAGGTATAATGCCAAGTTGATACAGCAGACGCGCTGTTGACTAGATAAAGTTGCTTGTAGGCGTATAAATAAGCAGTATGTTGGTGAGGTCTGGTCCGCTAGTAGACCTCGACGCTCTCCTGGTGGTGCACGGTGTCCTGGCGGAACATCTCCACGTCGGCCTGGCTGTCGGCGTGGATCACCTTGCCGCGCCCCTCCTGCACACAAACCACCCCCTCACTCACCGCTCTGAGTGATCACCGCCTGACGGGCAGACGCCTCACACCGAGGACACGTACAGACAGAGCGGTGGACCCTACGACAATATCCCCAGCTTACCCAACGACAAATCACATGCAGATTTGATATTTACAGAACCGATGCATTTTTTTATTCTTTACGGCAGGACAGAGGCTGAGGCTGCAATGTAGAATGTAATTCTGACTATTTCACAGTTTTTTTTTCTTATTTCTTCCTTGCCCGGGTACGCAGTCCTCATACATACTGCAGTCCAGATTTGCACGAGTGTAGTTTTGGGAAAAGGGCGATTGGGGATTAGAGACCTTTTTTTATTTTCACTCGTGCGAAGCCGGGCCGGGTCGCCAGAAAAATAATAAATTAAAGAATTAAAAGTCTACTGCATAAAAACTACTAAGAAAAACAAGTCTCTTCTAGTCGTCTTGAAATCTTCTAAGTATCTACTTACCTAATATTTAATAACTAGGTACTTACACCATTAAATGTTTTATGATCGATACACACATAAAAGAAATAATAAATTCTGATGCGTAATAAAGCGTGTATACCTACAATAGTCGGGGCCCATCAGGGTGAACCGAGCCAATTTTTAGTAAGTAGATATGTATTTTTCCTTATTCGTTTTTGCAGTTGAGTTTTTAATTTTTTATGTTATCATCATATCAGCTGTACATACGACCACTGTTGGTTGGACATTAGGCCAAATAATAACCTCCAGTTCACTGCCCAGCTGTTCAGCAGCCTGCTTCCATTGTGAGCCCGCGGCTTTAACCACGTCATCCGTCCCTCTTGTTGGCAGATGTCCTACGCTGCGCTTGCTGCTTTTTATTTTATGATGAATTTTCTATTATGATGACCGTCATCAATACTGGATACCATATTTAGTCAGAAGCGGAGATTCTTCATTTGTGAAATCTTTTTTTTATTTGCTATATATAACACTGTGGGTTTGTGGGTAAATGTTGATTGTGTGAATACCACTGTGGCATCGAAAGTGTATGAAGCTCCCAAACCACACTGGGCCCGCGTGGGAACTACGGCCGAAGCCCTGATTTGAAGAGGAAAGTGCCCAGCAGTGGGGCGTGGGCTGAGATGGTCATTGAATGATGGCGGTACCTTGGGGTGCATAAGGATGAAGGGCAGCTCCGCGGCGAGCTCGCCGGCCAGCGCGCCCAGGTACAGCTTCACCTTGACGCTGTACGACACCACGATGCCGAACGCGTCGCGCTGCTCGGGGTCCAGCACCCTGCCGATGCCGCCACAACAAATCAGCTGACTACATACTGGTAGGGGGGGGGGTAACCTCACGCTCGGCCACGACGTTCTAAAGCCATTTCAAAGGAGAAGGAGTAGTTCGGGTTGGTGCTACCTGGGCAACAACTAGTCCAACTTTGTTAACCAACAAAGTGTAACTTTTCCAAGTCTGTCTATATTTCCAGTTAGATACAACTGGGCCCTTCAAAGTTAGAGGGAATATGCTGTTACTGAACCAGTGAATATACCTTTGGCCTCACCTGCACTTTTCATCAGGTGAGAATTGATCAATCACGAGTCAATTTTGTGTGAAACAAACGAAAAACAAATGCAAACGGCACGGTTTGGGGTACAATTTGGCATCTACGTGTAAGCTGTCTCTTGGTATAACACGAAAGTCTACATAATTTTTATTCCAATATTCCTGAATTTCAATTGTTAAGTCGAATTAGAGAGATGAATTTTCTTCGTTACAACTTACATGGCCTACGGCTGACAATGTAGAACACGCAAAGTATGTAATATAATCCATATTTTATAAACAGTCTTTTTTTCTCCGCATAGTAGATACTCGATAATGTCGATAATTAATTAATATTACCATCGAAAGTCGAAAAATCCCTGAAACCCCTGACATTGTAATTTCAAACTTCCATATTTCAAAAACAACTAAACCGATTTTAATGAAACATAAACGTAAAAAACTGCGTTGAAATCGGTCCATTCGTGTGAGAGCTACGATGCCAACAGACAGACCGACATGGTCTGCGTCAAACTTATAATATAATACCCCTTTTATAGCGTCATGGGTTAATGACTACAGAGATTGGTGACTGACAGCGTGGTGGAGGCGAGCGTGGTGTCGGCGCGCTTGAGCTGTCCGTCGAGCGCGATGCCGCGCTTGTCGCGGTTGGCCGACAGCGCCGGCGTCAGGTGCAGCACGCGCTGCAGGCTGGAGCCCGGCTGCAGCGGACACCCGTCCCTGAAGCGAACGACACAACCACTAACTCATCAACAACAATCTCAAATACACTTCCACATTTCGAAAGATCAGGGATATAGCCGCAGTCCTAATTTATCAACGCTCGCGCAATGCTATATGCTTCTGATGAAACTGTTCTCACAACCACGCGATCGAGTATATCCTAAAGTTATAATTGACACGTGGTTGTGGAAGAACAGTTTCAGTGTACTTACGACGGAATCACACCGCGCGAGCAGTAATCAATTAGTTCAGCGTCAGGCATGATTGTATCAATTGCAACCCTCTTAAGTAAATAAAATAAACCTTCAAAATTTTGAACTTAACAAAACACGACGTCAGGCTTCAGTTAGGCGCAACCCACACAGAAGAGACGTGGGACGGGCCGAAGAGGCGCAGACGTCGAAGCGTCATGCCCACGTCGCGTCTCCGCTTCATCTCTTTTGTCTCCTTTGGATCGTGACATTTCTAAATAACATCTAGTATGAACTGCCCCGCCCCTGCCGCTGCCTCTCGTTCATTCTGTGTGGCTAGCCTTCAAATCATAACGTTAGCTGACGCGAAACTGAGGCATCATGTTGCCATGTAAAGAGTTAACTGGTCGGTACTGACTGTGTCTCGACGCTGGCGACGATGTTGCGGTACTGTCCGCTCTGGAACAGGACGACGTCGACGCCCTGCTGCACGGCGGCCTTGATGCGCTTGACGACCTTATTGCTGTGGTTGCGCACGCACACGTTGACGGCGACGGCCTCCCCGTGCAGGTACAGCTGCCGGTCCAGCGTCAGCTCCAGCTCCAGCTGGCCCGGCGACAGCACGAAGTCCTTGCGCACCACCGTGCACGGCTGCGGGCCCGGCTTGCTCGGCGCGAACTGCACCTTGCGGATGCCCAGCGCTATCGTGCTCCTGCACATACAAACGGAACAGTTCACGCGTCAAATACGTTCCTTCCGTTATCAATAAAGAGTTAAGTGCTCATATAGCAATGGCTTTCACATCGAACGATGTTATTTTTCTGACAAGTCCGAGAGATGTGGTGTCTGTTTTTTAACCATATTGGATATTAATTTTTAATTGATCTGACTCTGGCCTTACGAGTGCTCGATCGATTCTGGCTTTGCAAAGGACGACCTTTTGCCCTACTACTTCCAAAACCAACAAGCTTAAGGCTTGTCGTTCTCCAGAAGTATCACGGTTTATTACCTGCGGTGTGAGCGGTCGATCTCGGAGTCTCCGACGAAGAGCTTGACGTAGTAGTGCACGCCGCAGGGCTCGCCCTCGTCCTCGAGCGCGGGCTGCAGCGTGACGGAGCCGGGCGCGCCCGCCGGCACGGTCAGCCGGAACGCGAACGCGTTCTCACCCAGCTTCTTCAGCAACCGCTCCTACACAATCAACACATCATCTTAATCGTCGTCCACGCTGACGGCGACGGCGACTCCTGTCCGGACTATGACTAAGCCGTGCGCTGATGTCGATTATGAACCCGAACTTTGGGCTATGCATACGGTGCATGTATTTTTTAGGCACAGATGACGCGAGTTTCGGTGATGTAGGTACATTTGAAGCTGTAAAGTCTCAAAAAGCTAGCACAAAAGTGCATTTTAACGCACGTTAACTGCACGTTATCTGCGGGTAAAATAAAACGTAGTGTGCATGCAGTTTCAAAAGTTCGATCACACGGCCAGCCAGTGAAGTTGGCCTGCTGATTTACTTACCTACACAAAATTACAATTTAACCAGCCACATACGGAAGCCCGACAAGCAAAGTAATCCTATAAGAAAGAACTATATAAGTCTGTTTTTACCAATAACATTCTTATAAAGAACTTGCTTTAGATTATTTTACTTATAACAGCATTTGACAAGCCTTATCATACCTGATGCACAATTATCAAGATCTACTAGACACGTAAGCGATAATCACAACCAGAACCTACTATCCTACACGTGCATAACCATATCACGCTGTTTATCAACAGTCCCACAGACTTCTTGGCGATTTATACGAAAAATAAACACTAGGTTCATTACGGTCAGACGGGGCATGCCTGTAAGACCTAAAATAATAGTGTACGTTTGCGGCTCGCATAGGTTAATGTATTAAGCGATGCCGCAGACGGCCCGGCAACGGTTTACGGCGCGGCGGCGGCCCGCGCGGAATGCAATAACACCGCCCGGGGACGCTACTCGTAATGGCCACCGCCGTGCCACCGCGCTACTGACTGTCTCTACGCCTTAACACACTCTTGATGGTGTGAATTAAGGTGTCTCCTAATCACCCCCATGTTATTTCAAAAGAGCTGCGTACCTACATGTTTAAACTGCGAAATGATCGCCCAAACAGAGGCCGTATTGCCCTAACGCTTCTGACGCTCGCGATCGCAATCAAATGACAGTTTTTGTATGCGAAGTCTGTCATTTATTGCGAACGTTAGGCAATACGGCCTCTGATTTGTTTAAGTATTTATATGGATTGGTCTATTCGGTTTTCAGAGGTTAATGCGGAGCCTTTAGCCACTTTTACAATATAAAAAAAGCATAGGTTATGTAGCAATAAAGGTTTATAATCACCTTGATGTTGACATAAGAAAATCAGTAAACCTGAGAGAATTCTTTAAAAAGTTGAAATCTTATTTAAAGTTAAGACCATTTTATGCCCTTAAAGAATATTTTGCTAAAATATTTGACTGATTCATGGTAAATGCTTGCTTCGTCTATATGTAACTCATCTATGCTATACTTGAGTCATCCGTACTTCATTGAATTGAATTGAATTTTTTATTGCATACATACATTATTGTATTTTCTGGTAGTCCAAACATTTTGTAAATTATAATTGTACCTCTTTTGACATTATTTATAATATTTATGAGAAGTCTAAATATGTGTAGTGAAATTAAAATAGAATGAATACTTTTTGAAATTTTGTATTAGTGTAATTCTCTGAATTGAACTATATTGTATTGCATGGAATTCTTTAAAGCAATAAATGACTGAATACTGAATACAGCATATTTGTGCGCAAGCGACGCAAAGGTGACGTTATCGCGCTTCAAAACAAAATTCAGTTAGGTACTTTTTGTTTTGGAGGCTTCTGAATTTAAAGCGAAAGTTTGTGTGTATTGTTTACTCTTTGACGCTAGAACGGCTGAACAGAAACTACTAACTTGAATGAAATTTGCTATTACATAATAATATGTAAAATTCCGAAATATTAACCGTAAAATATAAATGAAATCCTGTACAAAATGCTTTTCATAATGTAAATAAATTACGAATTCCAACGAGGATGTAGTAAAATACCGGCATTGTAGCTCAGACTCGATAAAGCGGTTAAAAAAGTATTTCTTATACAATCAGGACCAAACGAGCAAGCGGGTCACCTTCACCTGATGGAAAGAAATCACCATCGCCCGTGGACACGCATCCCTACTATACTAATATTATAAAATAAATGTGAAAGTGCCTTTATCAGTCTGTTTTACGAAATTCGTTATTGAGATAGTTGGAGTCCCAAGGAAGGAGAGGCTACTTTTTATCCCGGAAAAATGCTTAGTACCCGCGGGATAGCGATAAGCGATCACTGAAAAAAAAGGATAGCTGAACTAGTTTGGCTACTTGACGTTTAGACAAAATTTACTAATTTAATAAGGAACCAAAATAAAGCTAATATTGCAAAACTGGTTTTGTAAGACATCACTTAACTTTTAGCTACTGGCCTTAGTTTGATTCTGCGCAGATAAAATCGAGGGCAACAGCTAGTAACATATATAAAGTAGTATAAAGTAGTGACCTGCGTGCGCGAGAGCTCCCAGGCGCGCTTCTCGGGCGCGGGGTAGAGCTGTTCGGAGGCCAGGAACAGCTCCTTGTAGAAGTTGAGTCCCATGACCTCGTCCTCCTCGCGGCCGTAGCGGAACGTGCACACCACCTGCCCCCACACCTTGCGCCCGCGCACGTAATCCTCGTCCAGCACCACCACGCCATCTGGTGACAACCAGCCGTCACTACCACTCTCAATCAGCCTCACGTCACTCTGAACAAACTCCTCCCTCTGGATGAACAAATCGTCAAATACATGTACCGGTTGCCCGCAACTCGCGCGATATCGTTCGTCCATCTAGTGTTAGGCCTGCCGATTTTAAATACCTACCTAAATAGTAAGTATATACTCTGGTAGATTTTGTGTAAAGAAAAACATAATCCGCGTCAGAAATAAAAACTTAGAAAATAATTTAACTCTTATTTGTATATTTCATAAATTATGGACACGCGACCCTTCTAACAATTTCGATGTGGTATGCAGCGGTTTTCTGAGAAGAATAATCAATCTCTTTTTACACCCTTGACAGAGTGCTGGTCGGTGGTCGTCCGATGAAAATACATAAACATCACGCCTGTATTCCCAAATGGGGTAGGCAGAGCACACGAAACGTTACAGCTTCGGAGCCACTTTTAGCAATTTTAGCTTTAGTGTTAGGTTGCGATGAGAATCAATAGTGAACTTTCATAACAACTTTCTTGGGAATATTGTGTGGTGATTTCCCCTTACTATCCTCACCGCAGAGCCGAGTTTGGAGTTCCTAGTTGTTGCCTACTCGCGGGAAGAGATGGCTCCGAACGACAATCGATCTAGCTAGCTGACTTTATCTCTGGGAAAACGCATGTTTTCGAGTTTTAGCATGAACACGGCTCAGGCGCAAGATAGTTTATTGCGAATTATAATTTTAGGCATGTTTTAGACGTATTTATTTTTAGCCCAGATGCCTTGCCTAGCCTAAAATAAGAAGAGGCCTGTAATGTAATAGTTATAAATTATGAGTTCAAATTTGCAAGACCATTGATATCTTATTTGAATAAATTAACTGGCTACTTTTACGGTGTTATGTTACAGGGGTTTCAGGGCGCTACACTAAACACTAGAACCGCACTAATCAGTCAAGCGCGACGGTGGGCGGATGATGGATTCGCCAACGCGCTGCAGCCGCACCGGGGCGGTGCTAACTAACAAACTCGTACTAAGAAACCCGGTATTAAAGTGGGATCAGTTAACGTCAGGGCGGAGTCGAAACTTCTCTGCTACACGGCGCAATGTGTGCGCCGCGCCATGGCTATGCCTGATCCATGTGGGCTATGGTTTCCACGCGGGTGACCCTCGCACCTATGGGCTCCACGAACGTGATGTGATCCACGAAATCCCGCTTCGCCATGTACAGCGTCAGCTTGCCGTTGGGGGCACATTTCTTAAACACTTTGAAGTTGTACACCATCGTGATAGTTTGCAGGCTGGGAGCGCTCGGGCCGACTGTGCCGGGAGCGGCCACAACCCTGCTATATACGGGATTACTTATTTGCGAGGCTTCTGAGCCGCGGTAATCTCGTTCCCCTCGTTAGCGGCTCACGTGCGGAAACGCTTCCTACGATTTCTATGATTCATCAAGAACAAAGGTCAGGCGATCGCTGCGCGTGTTTATGGCGCGCGGAATGGGGAGCCGGCCTCGGCCGCGGCCGCCACGTCATAAAGCGTGTATCGAGTGGCCGCATCGCATAAATGCGGCCAATCGGTTTTACTGTAAATTGAAAAAGTATCACTGCGGCGGCGGCGGCGGCGCGGCTCGTAAAACGCCGATATTCAATAAGCGCCGATTCCAAATAAATAAAGTCATCCGCCGCCGCCGCGCCGCGTCGTAAACGCGAGCAGGCCCTTTAGGTACTATGACGTGCAAAGTTCCCGCTGACGCTTATGTTGTTTAATACGAGTGTGAGAGGGACAGTACGATACGAACTTCGATTTTCAAATTTCCTAGGAGCCCCCCTGGCTCTTATCGTGCTCCACGCCGCGCTGCCCTAGCCGGCAAAGCCCAGATGATCCGCTGAGGGTGACCTACAAAAACGTCCCATATTGAATTTCCGCAAGGATACAGCGTATCGATTGGGCGGAGCACAACACGGCACTAACATGCTCACATCTCATCTGCCCATACTATGTCAATCAGACACGAAACTCCTCTTAGAATCTTAATTGTGGAGGTAGAAGTATTTTATTGTTTCTGCTGACTTTTGGTCTCTAGGGTACTAGTAACTTACGTTCGATACCTTAGGGCTCAAAGGGCATTTGGGCGTAAAGGCACTCTCTATGGCATCTTATACAGTTTTTTTTTCTCTATCGATCTGTATAATCCACGAAAGGAAATTCGTTCAAAAATGTCCTTTACGACCTGTGTTGTTTTAGTCCCTAAACACAATTATTTTCAAAATTTGGGATATAAAGAACAAAAAATCATGCATGATGCAACATTCCTCCGCAAGGACAACGAGTCAAGCCGGCCAGAAACTTCCTGGTCATTGACAATTCCTTAAATCCCCCCCCCCTTAATTTATACGTATGTCTCAGTGGACCAGTTCGACACACTTGGCCTACATTTCCTGCTTGCTATTGCGATTTGGGACGTCAATTACAATTTGAGATATATTAGTAATAGGCGATGATTTCCCATGCTTACAAATGCCTTTTTGACAATAAAAAGTTCAAGCATCCACTAAATTATATCTCTAACGCCCGGAATACACGAGGCTAGTAGACGCACTGGCTTACTAGCACTAGCTTGCTATCCTGGCTTGAAAAACTAGCCTCGTGTATTCCGGGCATAAACGCGGCACCGGCAGGTAACTTCATTCACGGTGATCACGCATGACGTCACAACGCGCGGAGTGTCTTCGCGCGGTCGTCGACCCTCCCCCCTCCGCGCCGCCTCAAGACTCGCGACTTTCTAGGACAAGCGCGCGCGCAGCGGTGTTGTTACCCGTCTACATCAATAATACATCATAACGGTAGCAGAGCTGTTAAAAACGTTTTGTTTTCATGTTAGTGCATCTCAGTTATCAATTATAGATTCAACAGTTATCGATTCGTCTTTATTTCGATCATTCGCAATCATCGGTCATACCCTTGAAAACATAACACGGAAATCTAAGAGGATAAATCGCGCATGTAATTTGAAGCTTAGTTGAAATAGATGCTTAGTTAAGAACTATTCGAAGCAGTCTAAGCAAAGTGCATGCCTAAGCTCTGCTTAAATCTAAGCACAAAGTTTGTCAGCGAGAGGCCCGGCCGGCCGGTGACGTCAGCGCGCGCGCAGTCTCCGGCGCGGCCGCCCGCGCACCGCGCGACTCCTGCGCCGCTAACTCCCGCAGCCTCGCCAGTGAACGTGTGACCGTGAAATTCCGGCGCGAGTGCAGTGCAGTGAGAGTGCATCGCTATCTGGGACTGCATTAAGGAATGCACTGTTAATACGAACAAGTTTTTGGTAAGTTGTTTGCGAAGGAAGCCGGTTGCTAACTGGTCTAATTGGAATTCGATTTACATTTAAAGGTCGCTGCGGGTGGTACCGCGGTAAAGATACCTACAATAATGTTGTTTTTATGATCATAATTTACGGTTTATTGTTATGTAGCTGTTCTTTTATTTACTGTTTTGTTTCGGTGTTGAGTGTAACACAGCTGGGGAAGCCACTGGCAGGTGCATGTTCATGCATTCTACCTAGAATCAGCATTCATAGCAGATGCAAAATACTATGTTTGATGAAATCAGAGCTGTCTCGTCGTCTGCTGCAACTTGACCCATGGTCGTGATTTGTGCTGTCATGTCCTGCTTACTAATCGCAAACATGCCGTCTGCACTGCATTATGCTAACCTGTGGGTGGTTTGGTTATAAAATGATATCTCCATAGAAGTGGATTCATGAATACTTTTACAGCAATGACATAAATGAATCTTCGTCAGATGAGGCATTTTTAACCACGTCAGGATGTTCAATCAGAACTCTGAATGGTGTGTTAAACACAATGAACATGATAATATCAAAAACACACAATAACCATTATTCCCTTAACATAGTAAATACGTACAAAAAACAATAATAAGCTAAATTTAATCGTTATTTAGTATTATTATACCTACAAGATGACAAAATGTTAAACGTGATACAAAATTTAGTCTTTTTCGCTCAGTTATGATATACTATAATATTATGATGATGCATTAACACAATTGTTTGAATTAATTTCAAAAAAGTATTTATATCCTAAATTATATCAGACTAACCATTAAGTTAAGTGTACAATACTAATATATTTTTTACAATATACATTTGCATTAACAGAGCGAGTAACACAAAATTTATGTCACGCTTTAAATTTTACTTCGTTTAATATTTGAGTACCTAAAATAATATTTGATGCAGACAAATTTTTAGAGAATATGAGCAACTAAAAGCAGGTAATTCTTGCTACTTAGAAGCCCTTTCAAAAAAAGAAAAGATAAATGAAGTGAATTTAAGTTCAAGTTCTACAATACGTGTTTTCAAGATAAAGATATAGATAATTTACAATATACAATTATTAAATAATAAACATTTTTACTTATGAATTGAAATAATTATACAATAAAAAAGGGAATAATTAAATTATAATCATTAATGTTATTAAAAATAATTTTGCATTTAATACTAATGATAATCAGTGGAACATTTTGAAAACAATATCTAGTCTATATTATCTAGTAGATATTCGTTAACAGAGTAATATGCCTTGTCGGTTAAAAAATCTTTCAATGCTTTTTTGAAACTAGGTAATACTTCCTTCTCTGTTACAGTTTTTGGTAGCTTATTGAAAATTTTAGGAGTCATCCCTAGCATATTTTCGGAGAACATAGCTGTATGTGTCGTCCATGCAAATATTTTTCCCCGCCGTCGAACACTGTTGAATTTTTTAAATAGATTAAAGTTTGTTTTGGCAAAAATTGATGTTTCGTAAATGTACAAGCTGGGCAGTGTTAAGAAAATAATGTACAAAAAAACATTACTTTTTGACCGAAAACTTTTCTTTTTTACGTTCAATCTTTTATATTCTGAATGGAATCTTAAAAATGCATTTCTTTAGCTGTGATCACGAAAATAAGAACCTCTTAAGTGAGGTGCGCCTGAACCATTACTGTTTTAGGAGGCAGCGTAGCAGCAGCAACAGCGTCAGCCGCGGACCATGCAGCTCTCGGAGTCGTCCCCTTCATCAGGTAACTCTTTGAATTTCTCATATTACATCAGAAACTGTCACCTTAGCTTAAATAACTTAAAGATACCTGAAGGGCTGAAGTTTTAAATAAGTAGTAATATTTATATAAACTCAGTTCAGAATCTAGTTCCTTGATCCCCGTTATCCCTCCTCGCCGCTATCTTTAATGAAAATCTTTAATTTCCCACCCTCCCGAGCTCACCTGGCCGCCGATTCATCGCATTCCGATGTGCGCGCGAATATGGCCGCAACAAACATCCGCGACGCCGCCCGCAACGACGCTCGCGCCGGAAACGCGCCGCCGACGGAAAAAGCGGGACCGAATTCCAATTAATTTCACTGATTGGTACCTCCTGCTCAATCTGAAATTAGTTCCGCCGAAATTTATAGGTGTTTGGGTTGGAACGCTCCGGGATACTAGATTCTAGCCGGAGCCCCTAAATCACCCTCTTCGGAATACAAAACACTAGCTCGACTTTCGATGTTACTCGATAGCGAGATATAGCACGAACAGTTTGGCTACTTACAAAAGTACTGATTGAAATTGAAATTGGTAAACTAAATTTAATTCTACAAATCATAGTATATATGTTGGTCCCGTTTTTTTTTAGGGTTTCGTACCCTAGGGGTCGAAATGGAGCCCTATTACTGTCACTTTTGTGTCCGTCATCTGCCTGTCAGGATTACAGCCTAGCAGTTGGAGCTGCAGTATGTACTTCAAATTATTGACCCAAATCCAATTTAGTTTACCTACTCGACATTTATTATTGTTTCTTTTCTTCTAGTTTTTTTTAATCAAATGTGTAAATATTTTCTCTCTCACTCTCTCAAGTAAATACTCGTAATCAAAAATACTTTTAAGGAGGCTCCCATACAGCTAAAGGGGACGCAAAAAAAATTGACCTACCTCATCGAGTGAATTAGGTATTGTGGTAGCTTGTTCAGTAAACAAATGCTGTATTTTTTCACTGGCTTAGCTTGTTCAGCCTAGTGATGAAGGGCCTATAGTTTTTGTAAAGATTATACGTCTTGCGGTTTACAGGATGGCGCAATGGGTGCTGATCCTGTAAACTGCGGCGTCCGACGACCGCTATGGCTTCGCGAGGGTTAGGGAAACATGCGTTATTGTGAGCGTGGTGGACAATTGACATTAAACTAGGGTTAGTTAGGGTTAAGGTCTATGCGTGAAATCGTGTTTCATCCCGACAAAGTTGGATCAGAAAAATAATTATGACAAACCTGAACCTACTGAGATATCGAGCTGCCGTGCTGAGGTATCGACTTCAAACAAGTAGAAAAATATAGTTACAATAGCTAATACTATTAAGGGTAACTTAATTACTGCTGGACAGATTTTGATCAAATTGAAATGGAACCAAATTAGAAGCACCATTTTTTAATTAAAAAAATAATCATTAAAATCGGTTCTCTTAAAGTAAAAAATATAGTCTATTTAGTTGCGAGCCTCAATCTTATTTTGAAGTAGGCTAAAAACCGTAACTTAGCAAAAAGTGAAATAATTTAAACTACCTTACTTAATAAAAGGTTTGCACGCATCACTCGTAAATAATGACTAAGCTCCATATATACCACCGTCTAATGATTCCAGATCGACCTGAGAAGGTAGAGTCGACTCTACCAGTCACGATAGTAAACTACACTGTACCACACATAAGAATAAGAATGGTTTTTTAGCTGATACAATTTTTATAACAAAAGCACAGACAAAAGGTAGAACCGACTACAAAAAACCATGAAAATAATTTTCTACCAGTCTGAAGTCGGTGCCTCAGCACGAGCCAGCAGGAGTGGACCTATAATCGTCTACCTAGCCATCAACGAGTATATTGGGCTTCAACCACTCGTGCTGGCTCGTGCTGAGGCACCGACTTCAGACTGGTAGAAAATTATTTTCATGGTTTTTTTGTAGTCGGTTCTATTTTTTGTTACAACATTTTTTTATCACGCTTTTTAGTGTAAAAGATCTAAGATACAATAGTTTAATGTGAACTGCTCGTCACCTTTTACGAAAAATTGCTTTTTCCGATGCAGAGACGTTCATTATTGAGGAGTCCTGGTGCTTCATCACCCGTTCCATTTCACCATATGAACTGCGTTAAAGTAATTGAAATTCAACCCGTGAAGTAATTGTTATTGAGTAGTCGCTCCATTGGTCAAATTTGGTCTTCATCATTAAATCCACTTCACCAATTAATGATGTTTTTTAGGGCAAATGCACGAGTTACTCCTAAATATATCGATTACCATAGGCGTTCCTACAATATTTGAAGAGTTCCCTCGATTTCCTTAGGTTTGTAGTCGCCATCGACATCTACGTATAGACTGCATGTTTCTTATCAAAAGGGCGCACAAAATTTGTTCACAGCGCGGATTTGTGAACCTTTCATTATAGTTTGTTGACGTCCGAGACAGGGGTTGTGCCAGTAATATTGATGATTGATGCGCCGCGCGTTTTGTTCCAAACAGCCAGTCTATTGCCGTAAGGTACACGTATAAATGTCAATGGTAGTCGCTGTCATAAAAAACGGAGCTGTCAATGCTCACTATATTTGATCTCGCACCTCGACCTTTTTACCGAGTAAGAGTTCAGATATTTTGAGCACCTAGCCAGCGTCTATGATGACGACTAAATACTTATCTTTTTGGGAGAAATCTACAAAGTATGTGAGAGGATGTCTACTGTAGGCACTGTGTGTCCAGGCGTGGTGGAACTGCGCGAAGACGTGCCGCTGAAGGCGGGTGCGGGAGCGGGCGCGGGCGCGGGCGCGGGCGCGGGGCGGGCGCGGGCTGCGGCGGGCCGCGCCTCATCGCCGCCTGCTTCGCCGCGCTCGCCGTCGCCGTCACCGTGGCGCTGCTCGCGCAGATCTACTCCGGAGACTACCAGGTTACAACAAATATCACCATAACACACGTGTATCAACATATCTATCCATAAAAAAATTCGTCATTGTCACAAGTCTCACAAGTGTACCATCAGCCAAATATGTGGTCTACCACCCTAAACTAGATAATCGTTTGCATATCATTAAACAATAATGCCAATAAACGTGTCTATCAACTTGAAAGTTCGACTTAAGCGAACTTTCAAATCCGCAAATCCGCCAGATCACGAAATTTCTAGGCATATCACGAAATGGCGCCATTTCATGATATGCCTAAAAGTTGGCCAGGCATATCACGATGTGCCTGAGAAACAATACGGCAGATCGGTTAGAGCAACGCATTTTTCAATATTCCTATCTTTATACCGAGCACATCGTGATATGCCAAAAAAAAAAAAAATTTAGGTTTTACGACGAGCGAAGCGATTACATGGTTAGTATTAACTTGTGACCACAACGCACGAGCCGAGCGAGCGAAGCGAGCGTGGCCAGCGGCAGCGGCCGGCGAAGTACCACAATCCGATATGGCGGCGTTTAATGATATGCCTAGGAATTTCATGATCTGCCTAAACCTCACTAGGAATCGTTAAACGGCGAGCATTTAATGATATGGGAATGTCCCTTAGCCAATTCATAAAATGGCGCCATCTCACGATATGCCTAGGAATTTCGATCGGCGGCGTTACGATCGGCCGCCAACAAACAGATAGACCACTTGTTTGTACGGTATAGTACCTAAAATTACAGATACAAATTTTATCCGCACAAGGTTAAAATAGTTGGTCTGATTAGATTTGTCACTATGTTGCGCCCGAGGGTCAAATCTATTTTTTTCACAATGTGACCTAAACGTCTTCGTATACTCCTCCATTGAATAGTAGGCCTTACCATTGAATAATAGTACGTCTTGAAAGTAGGCATTTCCCAATTCATATAGGCTTGGAATACTCACGTCGTTCGTTTTCTAACCTACACTCCACGAGAATTGCCTACATTCCGAACTCCACTCGTTTTTATTGAACAGAACAAAACATGCATACCTAAGTCTTCCCCGTCTGGCTACAGATCGGTAAGGTTGGTGCCATAAACCGTCGTTTGAGGCCGTAAACTGCGGTGCACCAAATTCGATGCCAGCTCAAGCGCGCAGCCGCCATGCAGTGGTTTTTTATTGCCACGGCTAGATCAGTACAGTCGAACAAATTGAAACATGATATTTTCAATAATCAATTTCATTATGATTTCCTTGACAAAAGTATGAGAAGTCAACATGACATTAGTAGCACAAAGGTTTCTCCCTGGGCATGATTTAATTTATTCGACTGTACCTAATCGACAAAATAAAATAAATTTATCGTTTTCAATTTTTGATTGTTTTTAACTGGTCAGCTCACACGTGATTTGCCTTTATTTAGATACCACAGAACTAAATAAAGCATTAAATATCACGCTAGCGGCAATAGGGCGTAGTATGACTTAAATGGCATATTTCTACTGATCAGATGTAAAGAAGAGCCGATCGATCTGATTGCTGAGCCCAGTGTAGATTCAAAACTTCACGAATTGCTTTGCAGCTGACAAAACTGCCACGACACCCTTTGGCGGGCTAAGATTAATAATTTTCTCCCCTTGCTAAGCTGCCGTCTAGGCAGCTCGCTCTATGGTAAGCTGTAGGCCATCAGTGGAGAGGTATAACAGCAACAGGCCCTTTACTACGAAGTACAAAATTCGAACTTCATATCTTGCCGTCCCGCTGACACTAATATTATTTGGGTAGGTACAGTCAAGGGCAAAGATATCGACACAGCCAAAGTTGCAAAAATATGTATACACAGCCTTAATGTTGAGTGCAGTCGTGTATACATATTTTTGTAACTTTGGCCGTCTCTATATCTTTGCCCTTGACTACACTACTATACATAAATACGAAAAACTAATTTCCGAAAGTCAGAATCAGGAATTTCAAAATACCGATTTTTATAATTCCGACCGAATGTTTCAAAACTCCTAATATGACTCTTCCGATTCTTCATAAATCCGATTTTTATAAAGCCGAAAATTAAAAATATCTAAGGTTTAAAATTACGAAAAATAATTGGAATACTGTACTTCCGGCCAATAACATTTCGTGTTTTTCATTCTTCGGAGCTATAAGAATCGGATATTAAAAAAAATAGATATTTTGAAATTCGTAAAAAAAACCGTGTTTTTAAGTAATCGTAATTAATATCTGGGCGATCGAGATCCGCTGGGCTGAAACTCGGTACCAAGCGTTTTCCCAGAGACAAGACCAAGCTAGATAGACTTTTCATCCCCGAAAACCCCTACATACCAAATTGCATCGAAATCGTTGGAGCCTTTCAGAGATCTCCGAAATATATATATACATAGGTATATACAAGAATTGCTCGTTTAAAGGTTAGGTATTAGGTAATTATAAACGAGTAGATATGACTTAGGAATTGTGAAAATCGGAGTTTTGAAAATCGGAATTAGCAAATTCGGAATAAAATATTTCGTAGTATCTGGGTGTTCCAATATTATTTAATACGAGAATGAGAGGCACGATATAAGCTTCTATTTTCGTAGTAGGCCCAGTAGTTGTGTTTTCGGCAGGTGGTGCCGCACGGGTCGGTAGCGACGGGCGCGGAGCCGTGCTCTGCGGCGGGCACGCGGCTGCTGAAGGCGGGCGGGCGCGCCGCCGACGCCGCCGCCGCCGCCGCGCTCTGCCTCGCGCTGCTCACGCCGCACCGCACCTCGCTCGACGCGTAATTATCACTATCACCCAGCGCTGGGCCTTGGCCGCAAACTGGACGCACTCCGTTCACTGCGCGCCCGACGAATAATACCAACATAAAAATACCGACCCTGTTTTACGAGTACACGCCCATAGAAGCTCATGTCAGTTTCTATGGGCGTGTACACAAAAAACACGGTCGGTATTTTCATCTCAGTATTATCGGGCCGGGAAAGACTGTCACCCGACTCGTACCGTACTGACCCATCTAAATGGACCATCTTGTTATTATTAAACATAAGGTGTTTAATCAATCTGGAATATTATTCCGGAATATTATTAATAATATTATTACAGATCTTTAACTATGAGGAAAAGAAAGATGATTGCCTATTTAACGAAGCTACAACAAGTCGCAATAAGCGGTAGTCTTTGTTTAACACTATGCATTGAAAAGAGAATACCGTTTGTAAATTGTAACTTGTAGTTCGTGAAATGGGCCACTGTTCCAAGGAACAGCACAGTGTAAGAACAGCCTATGCTTACCTATAAAAGTTTGACTAAATTTCCTTGCGAAGGGTTTTTCATTGAAACTTTTGATTAAAAATATTCTTGTAGGCGTTGGCGTCCTGTAAAATCAATATCGATTAACGTAGGTATGGCAACATTTTACCGCTCCAATTTAAAATCTTGAAATACATTGTCAGATGCCTTGTACGCCTACATCGTAATGTACAGTCACCAGTGACTGTGTGCCTAAATACCTATCTGATACAGTTCTATTTCAAAGGCCAAACTGTGTCCACAAACTTTACGCAAAAAACTCCATCACAAATACCACAATGTAGTAAATAAACAGTGTTTTTTTAATATTTTTGTGAAAGCGCCATCTAGCATAAAAGTGCGGAACCGCTGCGCCGCGGCAGTGCCCGCCACCGCCACCGCCGCCGCGCGGCGTTGCGAGCGTCCCCACGCATAAAACTAATCCTTTTCTCGCTAGAAATAGTTAATTTATGTCTGCGCACTTCAAGGAAAACTATTTTGTTTAGCTATTTGTTTTCCGCTAACATACTATCGCGATATTTGTTAACTATTTTCAAGACGCTTTTCGTGTCCATGTGTAAGTAATGTGACTGTTTACAGTAATAAAACGGACAAATGTCTATGAAACATAAATGTTTTTGAAAAAAAAAAACATTTTTACTACAAGCTTTTTTTTGTTGACTTTACATATTTATAAGAAATACTAACAAACGATGGATCCTAGTTATCCAAAAAAATATCAGGATCTCACTACCAGATTATTGTAGGTACTGTCACGCAATTGACACAAGTATGCCAAATTTCAAGTCAATCTGACTAGTAAAAGTTGGTTGAATTTAACTTGCAAGATTTGACTACAGACAGACAGACAGACAGACATCGGGACAGGTGAAACTAAATATAAATGAAGGAAAAGTAAAAATGAAGTTATATTTTTGCGTGCGAACAATGACTTCCGGATTTTTCATTGATAGCCTTTACCAACCTCTTACCAAATTGTATAATTCTATGTCAATGTCAACCTTGGATAGATTTTAATTTTTAAAGTTTTTTTCTAAAAACACACTTTCAAAGTGTATTCTTTACAGCGGCGCGTGAACTAAGGATCTTTTTCCACGACTTCTTTCGCGTCCTCCTGAGAAAAAGGATCCTGACTGACGGATATCGCAGTAATTCTCTTCACATAGTCTATGTGGTTCCCACAATGTTTCCATTTGAGATAAAGAACCCTAAAAAGGGACTTTCCCGCCTAAAGATAATAATTACTTTAATGAAGGCAAGCTGTTATCACGGATTATAACAGATTGCGACCAACTATCGCATCTATTTATCAGCTAAGTTTAATGTAAACAATTCATGTTTAAACTAAATTGTGCATTTATTTACCTATTTTATCTACTCGCGACCACGCCATCAAGTCTGATTAGAGATGACGCAGCCAAAAAGACAACGTAATGTACTCTACCAGCAGTGAGCCCGTCAACAGTTGTTTCATCAGCAGTGAGCCCGTCAACAGTTGTTTCATCAGCAGTGAGCCCGTCAACAGTTGTTTCATCAGCAGTGAGCCCGTCAACAGTTTTTTTATCAGCAGTGAGCCCGTCAACAGTTGTTTCATCAGCAGTGAGCCCGTCAACAGTTGTTTCATCAGCAGTGAGCCCCTCAACAGTTGTTTTATCAGCAGTGAGCCCGTCAACAGTTGTTTCATCAGCAGTGAGCCCGTCAACAGTTGTTTCATCAGCAGTGAGCCCGTCAACAGTTGTTTCATCAGCAGTGAGCCCGTCAACAGTTGTTTCATCAGCAGTGAGCCCGTCAACAGTTGTTTCATCAGCAGTGAGCCCGTCAACAGTTGTTTCATCAGCAGTGAGCCCGTCAACAGTTGTTTCATCAGCAGTGAGCCCGTCAACAGTTGTTTCATCAGCAGTGAGCCCGTCAACAGTTGTTTCATCAGCAGTGAGCCCGTCAACAGTTGTTTTATCAGCAGTGAGCCCGTCAACAGTTTTTATCAGCAGTGAGCCCGTCAACAGTTGTTTCATCAGCAGTGAGCCCGTCAACAGTTGTTTCATCAGCAGTGAGCCCGTCAACAGTTGTTTCATCAGCAGTGAGCCCGTCAACAGTTGTTTCATCAGCAGTGAGCCCGTCAACAGTTGTTTCATCAGCAGTGAGCCCGTCAACAGTTGTTTCATCAGCAGTGAGCCCGTCAACAGTTGTTTCATCAGCAGTGAGCCCCTCAACAGTTGTTTCATCAGCAGTGAGCCCGTCAACAGTTGTTTCATCAGCAGTGAGCCCGTCAACAGTTGTTTCATCAGCAGTGAGCCCGTCAACAGTTGTTTCATCAGCAGTGAGCCCGTCAACAGTTGTTTCATCAGCAGTGAGCCCGTCAACAGTTGTTTCATCAGCAGTGAGCCCGTCAACAGTTGTTTCATCAGCAGTGAGCCCGTCAACAGTTGTTTCATCAGCAGTGAGCCCGTCAACAGTTGTTTCATCAGCAGTGAGCCGTCAACAGTTGTTTCATCAGCAGTGAGCCCGTCAACAGTTGTTTCATCAGCAGTGAGCCCGTCAACAGTTGTTTCATCAGCAGTGAGCCCGTCAACAGTTGTTTCATCAGCAGTGAGCCCCTCAACAGTTGTTTTATCAGCAGTGAGCCCGTCAACAGTTGTTTCATCAGCAGTGAGCCCCTCAACAGTTGTTTTATCAGCAGTGAGCCCCTCAACAGTTGTTAACTTCTGTTACATTTATTTATTGTTTCAATAACCTCACCAGTTTAGAAAAGTTTAAAAACCCCGACATTGCAATTTCAAAATATCTATATCTCAAAAACTTTTCACGTAATTTTTTTACGTAAATAGACTCGAAAACGTTTGTTTTCGAGAGATCGGACAAAAATAGGACCAAACTAGATCGACTGTTTGCCACCGAGAGCACCCACATAGCAGATTTTGTTAAAATGTTCGTTAGAGCCGTTTTCGAGCTCTCCTAAATATTATACAAGAATTGTTCGTGAGAATACATACAGTGACTATGTCATGTAAAGAAATCTTTAACGTCGCCTGTACTTAGATTTCGACATAAGAGTTCATCTTTACAAAATTGCCAGAGAGCCTGCTTCGCCAATTGCTTCTTTTTAGTCTCTGATTATAAATAGTTATCCTTTTAATCAAATACCGGTCTCATAAAAACATTTTAACGACCGCGGTTAGAGTGCCTCGGTACTGCGCGATAATGATAATTTAATTACCCGAATATAACACAAAAACTAGGGCTGTACAATTGACAAGATTTCATTTTTTGAACACCTGTAAATGACCTACAGGAATCGAAAGAGTTTGGCCTCCTGAACATGGGAAAATATTTATTATCATTTATTTCTCCATATTTAAAAAAATACAAAAAAAATAAAAATAAAGCTGAATTTGCCAACACTACCACAGAATAGATATGATTCTTTTGCCTTTTTCACCAGAAAAAGGAGCTCTCATAATTTTGACAACTTCTACGTCAGATTTGCGTTATCTTTATTTTAATAGAGACTAGACAAAAGTAATGGATTTATTGTGTGGTAGTTTTGGAGTTATGCCCTTTTAGAATAAGTACATTTTAAAAAAAATATATAAATTAATTAACAGTCGTAGCGAAATTTTAAAAATATCAGCGTTTTTCTCTTTCCAACCAGAATACAGAGAACGAATCAAATTATAGTCTTAGAAATATGAAATCTTGTCAATTAGTTCCTACCTCGTCTGGGTAGGTAATATTTAAATAGTACATGCGGTTTATTTCGCGTCAACCATTACACGTGGCTCTTGATTTTATTAAATTCTCACGGGAATTCCTAGAAACCACATCGCGGTCTTCATTTACGATATACAGCGTGCTACCGGCAGCCAGGCTTTTTTTAACGGTTAAATTAACGTATTTCTGTAACTTAACCATGACATTAATTTAATTAATAAATTAAAATTCAGACTTTTTTACTTTCTAACAAAATTTTAATTGCCAGCAAAGTAAATTGACAAGTAAGTATAAATCACAGCCGCGATACTTTTAATTATTACTTGTCAATTTACTTTGCAAGTTAAATTAATGTCATGGTTTAAACACGTTACTTTAACCTCCCTTAAAAAAAGGCTAACGGCAGCCAGGCTTTTTTAAGGGAGATTAAAGTACGGTCAAGGAGTTTAATTAATTGTCCATCATGGAACCATTTCACAGTAAACGTCATAGTGACATTGCATTAATTAACAAGGAAGTCGTAATGACTTTTCCTTTGAAAAGGTTCCATGGTGTCCCATGAATTAAATTCCTTGACTGTACACAAACAAAACACACCGCAGAAACCAAACCCGTGCACTATTTCATGACTCTACCTTTAGCGGTTACATTCCGATCCCGTGGGAATATCGAACTAAAACGTATGTCGGATTCCAGACATCCAGCTATGTACACACCAAATTTCATTTAAATCTGAGCAGCCGTACGGTTGTGAAAGAATAAACACACAGCCACATTTTTTTTTGTGAGAATTCCGCCTTAATGGAAAATTTGGAACGCTATGTTGTTCAGAAGGTTCAGGTCCAATGTAGCGTTACCACAATACCGTCAATTGAATTCTACTAATATGATAATAAGGGCCACTTATAGGGTCCAGGATTAAAAATTAAATCCTTACACCTAGGTTAGGGCACAGAATAGATAAGTAAAGGTTAGGGTTTACACTTCCTACATACCTACTGTAGTAGACTGTGTAGTCTAGCTCTAGCCAATCTCACTATCCCACTAATATTATAAATTTTGTAAGTCTGTGTGTTTGTTACCTCATCATGTCTAAGCCGCTGAACTGTTTTTTTTAAATTTTCATCTATGAAATTCGGTATACAGATAGGTTGTCCCGGGGAAGCACGTAGGATAGTTTGTTATCCCTGAAAATTGCAAAATTCCCGCCGGATAGCGGTAAACTAATTCTACCGGGCGGAGTTGCGGGTGCCAGGCTAGTTCTAAAAAGAAAGAAAGAAAGAAAATACATTTATTCGGAACAGTGACAGAATAATTACATAAAAGAAAGGAAAAAAAAAACAGTGTTACTGTTCACGAAACGGACCCACCTCAGCATAATGCCGGCTCAAGAGCTGGCGCTGGTCTTCCGGTGGGACCGTGAGGCCGTCATAAGTCGTTCGTGAGTCGTCGTGAGTTCTATTATAAATACAGTCTCCATCAAGTAGTTACATTGACGTACGGTTGCAATACTTAGTCGGCCAGTGAGAATTCCGGAGGCCCGAGTCCTTCCTCGTTTCTTCGCGTGTTTACTGCCAGATGATCCTCTTGGGACTCTCTATTCTAGATAATTTCTTTATACAACACAAACGAGTGATTGTTCAAACTCCTTAGCTATTTGTTGGCGCTATTAACATATTTACCTAAATACTTAAAGGAAATCATTTTATAGAGTGATAGTTGGCAGCCCATTTAAAACAAGTTAACACTACGACGCCTTACGCGAAAGGAGAGCAGCTTTCATGTTATTAAATAAAATTAAACTTTATTTCAGACGTACATCCATATACTTATAGGGTTAGTTATTCTTAATCTATGTTAGTTTATCTCCTAAATCGCGCTACAGCCTTTATTTGACCGATCCAGTACGCCAGCATGGGGCAGTCATACCTATCAGCTATGACACTCAGGATGCTTTTTTTTTATTCGACTGGATGGCAAACGAGCAAGGGGGTCTCCTGATGGTAAGAGATGCTGTTAGTACTTTTCCTGAGCCTGCCCAGCAACGAGACGATCTTTTAACGCATAAGCTTCAAAACCGTCCGTGCGAGCCTCTGCAAACATCAGCGATGCACCGCACCACCTGGGCAGTCCCAACAGAAACCTGAATGCATTATTATATTGAGCACGCAGGGCGTTGTTGTAGGGTTCTTAGTGTGTTCATATTTCCACTTGCCGATCGCATAAATTTGCCAAGTACAACTGTCAATTATTTGGTCATGTTTTAGGTTCGCGATTTTTATTCATACATAACTCAATTAATAGGTAGTGGGAGACCGCTCACGAGTTTACTTCCATGAGTCATGGAATTAAATACTGTTTAAAACTTCATCAACGTTTCAACCACATTGCTGCGGCCGTGACCATGATTAGATCGACGTGGATGTGGTTGAATAAGTTCCCAAATAACACTTTTCGTTATAATTATGATGTTTGTGACGTTTTAAGTTGGTGGCCGGGTGCGAGCCGGCGAAAGACCACCAATTAGATCGAAGATCGAAGTCTGTAGAGTCGTCTTTCTAATGCGCGCTTTTTAGCGTCTGAAATATAAAAAGGCTGTCAGTCCTGGGACATCGAACATCAGAGGAAAAAGAAGCATAATTTCCGCACTGCGTACAGTACATACTAGTACTTATACTAGTATTGTTAATATAATAGATTAACTAGCTAATAAAGTTATAACAAAGTACCTTCCTTATACTCGTATTATGAGCATAAATACATAATAGTGGACTTCTTTCATTCGATCCTACTAATACTACTCTGTAAGTGTCGTCAGTCTGTTACCTATTCACGCTTAATCGCTGAACCGATTAGGTAAATGTGGTGTGGTAAGAGTTTAACGCCCTAGAAAGGAATAGTTACTGCTTGTCGAGCGCTCTGACTGCTCCGGCGCCTAATTCGTCTGTTGTGAGCATCACAATACACCAAACACGTCTTATTGATGGAGGATTGGTCACGGACACTGACATATCATAAAAGCTTTGTGGTACACACACGTCGTGCCGCCGCCGTTCATTCAACTCGCTTTTGTCGCAAGTTTTGTCATGATCAGATCACGTCAGCCTGAAGACACGTCCACATAAGCCTTCCCCGAATATCTCCATCCATAAAGTCTATCACCCTTTTTAGCACCCCCCCCCCCTCCTTGCCACACGTACAGAATGAATATTTAAGCGTACCCCTGCGCAATCCTTGGCCTTGTCTTTGTTCAGTGCGTCGCGCTCGCGTCGTTTCAATTCATGGTCATGGCGTGTATCGTATGTCGTTATGTATTGATTAAGAACAAAGACAACTGTCCACATAGCAGTGTAATCACAAGTTGAGTGGAGGCGCGGGGGGTGAGGGGAGTCGCGGTGTGTACAAACACGTGCCACGTCACCGCTGCTGACGTCACGAGCGAGTGCACGCTGCACTCACTTAATGGCTTGATAACAACCTCTGCTGCGTTTGTTTACCGCCACCGAGGCAGACGTCATTGGTGCCAGAACACATCGCATCCGTTAGATCTCGAAACTTCTTGAGATATATCTTGTGATACAGCAATAGTTTTTGTTTGTTAATTGCATTAGTTATCAGGTGGTGCGGCGTCGTAAAAACTCGATTTCCACCGGGTTTCCTAAAATTTTAATTACCTAATGTTTTTAATTCGTTTGAATAAATTCCACACCGCAACACTAGAAATTAAACCACTCTGAGAGTAACTGATGCAAAGAGTTAAAAAAAAATCACAATTTTTTTTCTAATTAGGTAGGTACACAAGAAGTTACGAATTGTTTTGAAGTAGTTCTTTGAATGCGTTATGAACCTTGACCGCGTGTTTGTAATCTAATTATTTAAAATAAAATGTATTTGTAAAAAAAAAGAAATCTCTAAAATTAGGCATTACTTAATCCCACGATAGTTCGCCGTAAACTTTTTATTTCTACACGGATGAAGTCGGGGGCAAAAGCTAGTGACAGTACAGTTTATACCTGAACATGAGGTTCTCAGATGACAATAAAATTACGTAACGTTTATTGTAAGAAACAACCCAGGACATCATTAGGTACATTACACTATTATTTGGTTTTCAAAGCAAAACGATTGCTCAACGTTATCCAATTTTTTTTTATTACACACTTTTCGTGTAACCAATATCCATCAGGGTTTGGTATGATATGCATAATCGAATCAAAGTACACCCATATACTTACTCATTTTGCTGTTTCATTATACTGTTTTTGCCAAATAGTTCCGTTTTGCCGCTAGCTGTAAACAAGACGCGTAAGACAGCGCAGTGTATTTAATGAATGTGTTGTACTAATCTCGATCTCTCAGTACCTACCTGGTATTAATCTATAGCACACTCATGTATTATTAAATTTATTGTCGCCGGCGCGCAGTGTCCGCCCCCGGCATACGTATCGCAGCGGGAACTACACGCACTTGACCCAAAATAGAGTGAAGTTAGCACGTCACAACGCCGAAGATGTTCACTTGCTCTAGTCTAGACAAAGGCGCCTAGCTAGCGCTCGGCCGCAATATCACGTTATAGCAGTTGAATAAATACTTAGAGCTTTCGAAGAAATCGTAAGACGCAACTTCTAAGTACGATTACACTCTTGCACTTGCCAGTTCTCGCAATAGATTGCGGATAGATAACCCGCGCATGTGTTTATGATGTTTATCGTGGAAATATTGTTGATTTCAACTGCTCCATTATATGTATTAGAAACATACATTTAACTAAGTACTGTTCGTCTATCATAATCTATAGATAGGTACTTAATATTCATAATACTAGAAATATTTTAATGCTAGTTTTAACAGCATGCCTGTTGTTAAATAATTGATGAATGAATAATAACCAGTTACGTCAAATCAATCGCGGCCGTGCGTCGCTATATAGGGTCGTGACACAGAGCGATCCGCCATCAATGCCATAAACGCTACGATGGGTCTAAAAACATTGAGACTGCTCATCCTTCAGAGCTGTACATGAGCTGAGTGTCAAGTTTTTAATACGTAATCATCCAGCTTGACCCTCTGGCAATGCTGCGGGGTGTAGCATCTTCTGCGTCTTGTACCGCATATATCATGGGGACTAATGGGGATTCGAGTGTTCAGATGAATTATTCGGATTGTTGCCTGCAGCTAGGTTTCACTACCGTACTTCGCGCAGGCTTCAGTCATCTTCATCCTCACCACCTTGATTGATGATTGGCAATCTAGCACCGTCCGCTTTAAGCGAAACTTCTCTCCACGCACGACTAAAATATAAAACTAGCTTCCAGGGACAGTGTTTCCGGAGCGGTAGGTACAGCTAAGGTATCTTTAAAAAACGAGCCTATCAATCTCTCAAAAGGCCGGCAACGCACCTGTGATACCCCTCTTGTTGGCAGGGCGGGTCCGTGGGCGGTTTTGCTTCCCATCAGGTGGCCCGCATGCTCGTTTGCCCATTCTTCTTTAAAAAAAATCAGCATATTGCAATCGAAAATATCTATATCTATATATTTTGCCAGCCACGTATTTGAGAGTAACGAGAATTTGAGAGGCCCGTCGCCGCAAGCGTTCGCGCACCGGAGGACGGCGTCTTCTGCAGAGGCTCGTTTTTCAAAACGACAAACGTCAAAAATTAGTTGTGCCGGTATTATTAGTGCTTGCTGTGAGCGAACGCTAGTGGTATTTAGACTAAAAATAGTCAAAAAATGAGCCCGAGAAGTCCGGCGCGTTCGGGAGTCGTGTCATGGTTAATGAGTGTAAATTAATTTATTGTTGTTGCGCGACGCGCGACACGCGACACGTGTCCGCTGATGACAATAATGATTTAGGTAAATTGTTGAGGTTATGGCGCTGTAAAACCGAATGTTACGTGGCCGAGGACGTAAAGTATGATATTTATCGGCAGTTGAATGTGGGGACGCGTGCTGCCGCGGCGCGTGCGATCTCTTTTGCGCATTTAACTGTTTTGAAGATTTCATCAACTTATTTACGATTTACGTTAAAACTTTCACTTTAAAATACCCACTGTGTCATCATCATCTCGGCCTATTAACGTACAGGGCGCAGGTGTCCCCTCAGAATGAAAGGGCTTGGGCTTGGGCTTGGGCTTGAAAGTTCCGACACAAGACCATAGTGCGGATAGGGATCTAAATACGCACCATTGAATTTCTTCGCAGATGCGAAGAAAATAAGATCCGAAAATGCTCAAACCTAAGCTCCTGCCTAAGAGGCATACATGGGTCGAACCACTAAGCTAATTGACTGCGCTCAGCGCTATTGCGCAGTACTTACGAATATTGTTTTTTTGCTGTCTAACAGTAGCATGCAGCGTGATGGCGATTCCCAGCAGTATCCTCAAAGCTGGTTCTGTTCGCAGGAGCGGCGCGCTGCTATACTGGGAGTACCGGACGGCGCGCGCGGCCGGCCCGCAGCTGCTGGAGTGGGGCGGGCCCGGGGGCGGCGGGGGCGGCGGGGGCGCGGGGCCGCCCCGGCTGCTGGCGGCGCTGGCGGCGCTGCACGCGGAGCGCGGCGCGCTGCCGTGGCGGCTCGTGCTGCAGCCCACCATTGACCTTGCCAGGTCAGGCCTCTGCTACATACCATGCGTCAACGTTTAGACCGGTGGTACCCAAGGTACTATACCAAACCCCAGGGATCAAGAGGATCTACGAGAGTTCTCCGTACTCTAAAATAAACCACATTCGAAGTCAATTCATGATCATCAGCCGACAGACGTCCTCTGTTGAACAAAGCCTTTGCGTTTCAACCAGAGATGTGTGAGGATGTGTCGCAAGAAATGTAAATTCATTAACCAATAGGAACGCTTCATTTACCTCGCGTGGCTCCGCTCAGCTGTGTTCTATTGGTTCATGCGAAATACATATTCCTCACAACACATAGTAGCAAATTTCTGGTGGAAACGCCAGCCTTAGAATGCCACAACGAACGACAACTCGTCACTTACATCTACCGGTTGCCCGCAAGTCTGGCGATGTCGTCAATCCACCTGGTGGGAGGCCTGTTCGTGGTTTTCCACTCGTGGACTTTTCTCCTCTAGGCGTTTATTATGTGCTTCGTTCGAGCGATGTAAGATAATTATGCAAGTTGAAGTGGCAAAGGGTGGGCACTCCTTGTACCCTCATGTCAGATTGTAGCGTTGTATTGTCTTTTAAGGTGGTTTACCACCGGCGAGGTGAGACGAGGCGAGACGAGAATTGAAATTTGTATGGCGGCGGGCGCGCGAGAATGCATACAAATTTTAATTCTCGTCTCGCCTCGCCGGTGCAAAGTCACCATTAAGTTAGTCATTGCGGCTGATTATAAAGACAATAAGTACAATTCATTATTCATTAAGTATGTATGTATGTTTCTGCCACCATTATTTGTATTGTTAATTTTCAAATGTAAAAGCTACTTGGTTTTTCAACCCAATAATGCTAAAAAACGAAATCGTATATAGCTTTGATTTTAATTACAGTAGATACTGTAACTGTCTTCAAAGGATTATTGGGTTACGAACTACGAAGTATGTATGTATGTAAACTCTTTATTGTACAAAAGAAAAGAAACAAAACACAATTGACAAACTTTGAGATACTTGTACAAAGGCGGACTTATCCCTTTAAGGGATCTCTACCAGTCAACCTTTGAGTAAGTCATGTTATCCGTGCATTTTGTTTGCCCCATAATCAACTTCTTTCATTATTACGTGACAATCCGGTATCGGCGGCAAGTAGGTCGTGCCGGGAACACCCAAAATACTCGCAGATTCACATTTAGTAAATCGAGCAGCAGATGTATAGTACACGTTACAATATGTATGTAGAGCTCCACTTGTGGCGTCGTCTCGTATTGCACGCCACGGCACAACAGCATGCAGCGGGTAAAAGTGTGGTACTTATTGGATCTACTCATATCCCATGCTGTTAACCGTACCTACTTTCCAGCGCGTCCATTTTGACAAGTTTTTGAATGTGATAAACTGTAGGTACCTACATAGTGTCCGTTATTTACATACAAGCGTTCCAACAGCGCCGGGCGGGCGACTCTCTTTAAAAACGCTATCTGAAGAGCCAATCGCCGCGATATCGCTTGTTTATTCCAATTAGTTTAATCATTTAAAATACCTATGCGGACGAATACCTCTCAATATTAAATAACAAACACATAAAACCAGTCCGCTATTAATATACCCTGCGAACCGATGTTGAATTACGTGGCGCGGGATTTTTTAATTGGCTTTTCTATGAATGTTCATCGTCGCGGAGCCCTGCTGCCGCCGGGGCCCGCGCCGCTCGGCCCCCGCGCTCGGCCTCTCGTACTCGGCCGCGTGCTCGGCCGCGCTAATAGATAATAAAAACGTGCGAATTTGCTATTTACTGTTGTTTATTTAGTCCGACTATTAATTTGTCAGTTCCACGTTCATTCGTTAGCTTTAATATAATAGCCATCATTCCGAGTCTTGTTATTAGTTGCGCTGCCGCTTTCGTTTCGAACACGCCAGCCACATAAATGAATAATAACATGAAGCGATATTTACCGCGACAGTCACAGCCGTTTTATTCGAGGACCGTTAGAAGTTTAAAAACAATATTAATATTAATAAAATTAGTACTAACAATATTAGTTCAGATCAAGTCTTGCTTTTTCACGGGTCGCTATTTAAAGTGGTGAAGTTGTAATCAAATGGACATCACACCTGATCAAGGAGAACATCAACGTCGGGTCATATCCAAAAGTCAAAAGGCCGGCGGAATCTTGCTCCTGAAGAGCAAACTCCATCGACATGGTACGTTGACGACGATGGGTAGTATAATTTAGCAATAATAAAAGGCTTGAAAAATATCTGAGCAATAACTGAATTAGGCAGTACTTACGTTGTTGATGGGATTGCGGGCGCTGGGCGGCGGCCAAATGGCGGCGCGCGCGCTCCCGACCCGCGCCGCCGACGTGCTCGGGACACCAAACCACTGTTACCCCACATTTTATTGTTATTTGATTGGCGGGACGCCGCTAAATATAGGAACGTCGCACGATAACATCTTTCTTCCTAAACGACGTGGATCGCAAGCCGCCGTCACTATACAAGGCCTATTCACAGAACTGACACTTACTCAATGCCGTACGAAACTGCTTTTATTTTAAACCAATGTTGTTAAACAAGATATTTTTTCAGTCGACATATTTTCAGGTTTGCCTTTAATTCTTCTTCTTAAGAGATCACCACCGCCCATAAACATCTGTAACACCAGGGGTATTGCAGATGCGTTGCCAACCTAGAGGCCTAAGATGGAATACCTCAAGTGCCAGTAATTTCACCGGCTGTCTTACTCTCCACGCCGAAACACAACAATGCCAGCACTGCTGCTTCACGGCAGGATTAGCGAGCAAGAAGGTGGTAGCAATCCAGGCGGACCTTGCACAAGGTCCTACCACCTGCAAAATTTAGTCTAAATAGCTATATTATAATGTTATGTTTACCTAGTTATGATCACTGTTGAAAATTGGTTAACTGATCTGCATACCTACCTGCTTTAATATTAATTAGGCAAAACAACGTTCTGCAGCGAACGGGTACAACTCTTGCGCGACGGTGCTTGCGAAAGGTTAAGTAACTTGCAGAATAAATGTCGATGCCAAAACGAATCGAGCAAAAATGCTAATTAGTAATCAGAGACGCGTCTACTCGCAGACACACACGCACACACACACGCGCAACACGCACGGCAGACGGAGCAGGCTCTGTTGGAAGAAATGTGACCTTTCAATCGATCCTTCATAAAAACAGACTAAGCTTGTTATTGATAGTCTTGTGTAAACATTTATTAATAGCTGTGAGAAAGTTTAACAACACCGCTGCAATGCGTCCTTCCTCGCACACCTGGCAAGCGACTTTATAGTCTCGTCAGTCGAAAATACAATCTGAAAGTGGTGAAAATCTGTAAATATAAAGCCAGCTACAAATCTGCAGCTCACATCAAATTTTTAACTTGACACAAATAATAAATTAGAGCTTATTTTCTACTACCTACACAACCACGAGTAGTGGAGTGGTGCGGTAGTAGAATATTACAATATTTTTTATTTTAGACAGGTACATAGGTAATATTTAACATAATTGAGTGATACTCATATGTTCGAGTTCAAAAAGTACGTCCCCTTACTTGATCTTGAACACGTACTGAATTGTATAGATCAAGGATGGCGAACAAATTGTATCTCAGTTTTGGTGTGGCGCACGTCAAATATCAATAATCATCAAATCCAGAGCTAACATCCTCTTGGAGAGAGATTTCTGTATTGTGGTGTACAAGGGTGTTTTTTAATTTACTTATAGTAGGTTGAGTTTTAAAATAATATTTACATATCACTTCATTGATAGTTTTATTTATGTAGACCGTGCAAAGAATCTTTGGGTCATAAAGTCATTTAAACGGGAGAAGTTTCGGTTACTTTGTTGATGCTAGACGACATAATTATGTATGTCTGTGCAGGTGGGGTTTTCCGGTGTCGAAGGGCCTGGCGGAGGCGGCGGCGGCGGCGGGCGCGGGCGCGGGCTGGGCCGCTGACCTCACGCGCATCGATCCCGCGCTCGCCGACTATCTCACCGCACTGCAGCGCAACTCCAGCGCAGGTAACCAGCCGTCACATGAGGATGATGTCCTCCGTCGTGTCCGACGTCACTGCTCATGGCACCGCTCTATGGAATTTGGAGGGTCGGCAGAGCAAGCTCAAACACGGATTTTTGAAGCAAGCGCCAGTGGCATTGCTGGCGTCGAGTGATGAAGACGAGGCATTGTGAAAGAGGAGTTGGCGCGACATCTACATTCTAATGTGCCATGACTGTGTGGATTTCATATGAAAAAGTTAATAGGTAATATTGTAAATGTGTGTGTGTGCGTGCAGAGCTATCTGCGGCGTGGGCCAACAGCAGCGCGGTACATGACTTGAGGCGCAGTGCGGTGGCGCCGGCGGCGGCTGGTCGCTGGACGCTGCTGGCGGGCGGCGCGGGCGCGGCGGCGGCGGCGCGCGCGCTCAGGGCCGCGCTCGAGCCCGCGCCGCTCGACGCCGACGCAGCTGAGCTCAGGTCTGCTATTGATACCTCATACAATTTAGGAAAAATACACTACAGGTACTCTAGGCCACGAACTGGTCGACAGGACTGGATAAGCTGAGATGCTTGGTGCTTGGTGCATTGGGTCAATTCCAAGGTTGCCGCAGTTGCGCGCCGCCAGCCATGCACGGTAAGCAGCTCGAGACGCTGCCAACCGTGGAATTGACCTAACGCTCGCTACAGATGGATTTTCTGGCAGCACACGTAATGTCACTCGCCAGTCTCCACCGCTGCCCGCTGGCATCCAGTTCGCAAGCTTAGGTGATCGATATGTGAAGATCTATGTGATGGCAGGGTGGTGTCCGCGCTGGTGGCGGAGGCGCGCGCGGGCGGCTGGCCGCCGGTCGGCGTGGCTAGCGGCCTGGCCGTGGTCGACCCGCACGACACCTACCTGGCGCTCGTCACGTGAGTACATAATAGTACGTTGTGTCTTAAAGGCGGTAAATAAAGAATTACTAACGAGAGTCTATTAGAAGCCCGAAGTCGAAGACTAAGGGCTTTAATGAGTCGATGTACGTAATTCTAGTACCGCCCGTGCGACATACAATGTTTTTCCTCACATTAGCGAGTAAAATTGTATATTTGTAAAAGAAAAACTATTATTTTTTCAAAAATTGCCGATACCGCTGATTGCGCTCTTGGCAGCGCCAACCTACCCAATAGCAAATATAAGTAGTACATGGAACACGTATATTCTCTTAAATAACTTAACGTGACACAAAATGTAAAAATAAAATGAATGACGTAAAAATGATCAATATTTCTTAAAAGTAAGGAAGATACCTACCGTCCCCCGTGCATGACGTTTGCTTTCCATCTCTTATAGCCCCTTCTAAATCCATTCTAAACCTAACCCAAAAAATTTGACGCCAATGTCTATTTATCTGTGGTACTGTAGCTCTCAAACGAGAAGGCCGATTTCGATGCGTCTTTTTTAACCGACTTCAAAAAAGGAGGAGGTTATCAATTCGGTTGTATTTTTTTTTTTTTTAATGTTTGTTACCTCAGAACTCCGTAATTTATGAACCGATTTGAAAATTTTTTTTTGAGTTCGTCTAGGAATGCTTTTAATTAGGTCCCATAAGCAGCAAATTAGGATCTGATGATCTGATCTTAAGGAAATCGAGGGAACTCTTCAAATATTGTAGGGACACCTATAGTAATTTGGATATATTTAGCAGTAACTCGTGCATTTGCTCTTGCAAATCATAATTTGGTGAAGTGGAACTGATGATGAAGACCAGATTTGACCAACGGAACTACTACTATCAATAACAAGTATTGCACGGGTTAAATTTAAATTATCATGATAATATACTTACCTAGATAAGCAACTAAGAAGAAGCTTTAAGTTAATGATTCTTTCGAACTGATCTGATGCTGAAGCCAGAAGGTAGGCAACGGAACTCTGTTATAAAACAACGTAAAAGTCGTGTTTGAGCTTAATGGAATCGTTGTGAGATGTTCTTTGGCTACAAATCACTAAAAAGTGATAATATAAAAAAATTTTAACAAAAAGGTAAAACCGACTCCAAAAAAATAAAAAATAACAAAATGGGACCGACTACAAACCTTGAAAATATTTCTAGTTAAGTAGGTACGTACTAGCTCGAAGTCGGTGACTCAGCACGACCCAGCAGGGGATTGAAGCCCATAGTATGTAGGTGAGGTAGACGACTATTGTGAATTGTCCCACTCCTGCTGGCTCGTGCTGAGGCACCGACTTCGAGCTAGTACGTACCTACTTACCTAGAAAAATATTTTCAAGGTTTTGTAGTCGGTCCCATTTTTGTTATTTTTTTTATTTTTTTGGAGTCGGTTTATTTTTGTTAAAATTTTTTTTTATTTACGTCAAAGCTAGTTTCTTTGCGGTGGTTCTTAGGTATGTTTCATAAGAATAGGTTCAGCCAATTTTGAGATATGGAACTTTAAATCTACAATATAGGTGGTTGTAAATAGCTACGCTAGCTGACGCAGATACAATGCGTATGCAGGTAACATCCTATGCACGCGACCTTTCCTCCATCCGCTCCGTGCAAACCGTGTCAGCTAGCGTAAAGTTGGTTATGTTATTGACGAGGTCGTTGTCCGCAGAGGGCTGTCCCTCCCGTTCGGGTCGCTGCCGGCGTGGCGCGCGGGTGGCGCGGGTGGCGCGGGTGGCGCGGGAGGCGCGGGAGGCGCGGCAGGCGCACGGGACGCGCCCGCCGCGCCGCTCGACCTGGCGCCCGCCCTGCTGCTCGACGGACAAGTCTGCGGTCCGTACAGTACACCTCGCTGCGGCTGCTGCAGCTGCTGCTCGCGCGTAGCTCATTCCTACCATCTTCTGCTAGAGCTAGACGAATCTGTCCACTGAATTAATAATCTTACTAATAATCTTTCTGTATGTACAACTTCTGATTTACGTCATTAGACTTTAAAAATACATATATTATTGTTTGTCGAGTTCTTTTCAACTGAGGTTTCGTGCTTTTTATTGAATTGAGTGCTTATTGGTGTATTTTTACCAACACCGATGTTGCTAGTTTTTCACCTCATCAGTTACTAAATTTTAGTACCTACCTACCTCTTCACCAGTGCAATGGAACGTTTTTTGACCACAATACGAGTAGGTAACTCATTTTTATGGTCCCGTACGTCCGTAAATCCGATCCATTCGAGTGACAAAACGGAACCTTTAATCACTTGTGTGTCTCTGTCTGTATAACCGTCTATTTACTGCAGACTTGCTCAGAATCTACAGGACCGTTTAATTTGAGCTATTGACATCATTACTGACTTGCTCTCAGTGCCAGTTCTATAGATCTGTTAACAGCCATCAACAGCTGGAAAATAGAGTCAGCTGTGTAGTGACCCGGTACTGATCGTGAACAGGGACGCGGTACGTGCTGGGCGCCGAGTCGTCGGCGGCGCTGGCGCAGGCGGCGGCGGCGCTGGCGGCGGGAGCGGGCGCGGGCGCGGGCGCGGGCGCGGGCGCGCGCGGCGCGGGGCGGGCAGCGCGGGCGGCGTGGAGCGCGCGCGCGCGTGGCAGTGCTGCCGGGCGGCGCGCTGGCGCTGGAGGGCGGGGCGCCGCCGGCGCTGAGGGCGGCGCTGGGGGCTCCCGGGGCTCCCGGGCTCCCGGGGCGCCGGGAGCGGGGGCTCCGGACGCGCCGTGGGCCGCCGTGAACGCGTCGCCGCCCTTCGCCGCCGTCAACGTGGTGCAGCAACGCGGCGACACGCTGGCCTCGCACGCCGACAGCCGCGGCGGCGGCCTCGCCTCGCGCTTCTAGCGCTGACGCTTACCTCACCACGTGATATTTATTTTGACGAATGAATGAAGCATGTATGACGATTATTGTTAATTAAAGTGATTTCACTTGATTCGATTGACTTGTTTGGAATTTCATACCAAATATTGATTAGCCTATTATCAAGTCGTCCAACTGGTAACTGACACGACTAACTCTGAATCGTATTTAAAATGGAGATAATATATTGATACATACTAAATGTTAAAGTACCTATATTAGTTAGTTTGTGTGAGGTTCGACCATAAATCTGGAAAAAGTTTCACTATGACTCAAAATTTACCCGTAACAGTGTGTTATTATAAGTTTCGTGTAAAACTTTCTTACTGATTATAAATATCGGCGTTAGATATTCAAGCTTTTTAATTCTTCCCAAGTAAAAACTTCGCAAACTCAACGATGACGAAGCGGCAGGCAAGAAGAAGTAGGTAGATTAACAAAATATTATAACGATCAAAATTTGTACTTAATGCATTTATAAGTACCGCCGTCGCGCTCCGATTGCAAAAGACCGGGGCCTCTCCGTCGCGCCCCGCGCCCCGCGCCCCCGCATCCTCCGCGTGCACAGGCACGGTCGCAGCCTCAAATTTTGGAGGGGGGTCACTAATAATATATATCGAGGTTAGGGGCAAAAAATTCCTTTTCACACCTCTCTTTCAGAAAAGTAACTTTTCCTCCCTGACGAGAGGGAGCAAAGTGCAACTTTTCTGTTCAAGGCTTTTCTAAGTCATCATCATCATCATCATCATCAGCCGGAAGACGTCCACTGCTGGACAAAGGCCTCCCCCTTAGAACGCCACAATGAACGACAACTCGCCACTTGCCTGCCAACGCTTCGTCTTTCGGTTCGTGGTCGCCACTCGAGGACTTTTCTCCCCCAATGGTTATCTGTTCTTCGAGCGATGTGGCCCACTCATTGGCACTTCAATTTGCATATTTTTCCTGCTTTTCTAAGTTTTTTATTGCAAATGCCATTTTTGTAATTTTTAGGGTTTCGTACCCAAAGGGTGCCAACGGAACCCTATTACTGAGACTCCGCTGTCTGTCTATCTGTCCGTCTGTCACAGGGCTCTATCTCTTGAGCCGTAATAGCTAGGCACTTGAAATTTTCACAGATTATGTATTACAGTGGCCGCAACAACAACAAATACTAAAAAGAAAATAAAGTTACAAATTAAAGGGAGTCGTCATACAAGAAACGTGTTTCATTCAGCGATTTTTGATTGCTAGGTTGCCAAGATGACGGCCGTCAGTTGCTAGGGGCAACGCCCGTGACCCTATGTTGTTTAATGTTTAACTAGGTACTTATTAATTTGCGATTTTATTGGTGCTATTTTATAAAACCTTCGATAATTATAATAATTGTCTCTAAGACCGTGGTTTATTTTTTTGTGCAGTATTAAGACTAAACAACAATTTATGATCCACAAACCTCCAACACACACTACACACAATTCACAAAAGCCAACTTCAATAAAGCACTCACATCCGCTGTATTTAATGTTTTCTAAAAAATGTCCGTTATAATTCATACTAAGTAACACTATTTATTTATTTACAAGTTTAAGATTTATTCATTAATTCATAATAAGTACGCGCCGTTCGGCCGAATTACTGCGTTCAGTCATTTTTTTTTTCGGCTAAGAGTCTAAAGTGCTATTCAGCCTCCGACAGGGCGACAGCCAAAGAGGATGAGAATTTAAAATTGTTCTTTATTCAAAATACTTGCACTAGTGCTTGCTTACAGTTATGTGATATGTTTTTATTAACTTGTTATGTAATGAAACTAATTATATTCGTTCAGGTAGAATCAAATAATTTAAATAAAATATTAAATATTTCAACTTAAATTTGAAGTGGATATCTTCAACCGATTGAGCTGAAATTTTGCATGCATGTATAAATCCGATGACAATGCAATATTATAATGACGTAGAGCTGATCTGATGATGAAGTTCGATGTTGGCCATAGGAACTCTGTAATAAAACGACACGACCGCATCGATTTTGGTCTCATTTGATTCGTCTTGACGACTACCTACTTTGGTAACCAGGGGCAAAAAGTACCGCCAACAAAAAAGCTTATATTAGATTTTTTTACAAAAAACTATTACTGAACTACTTGTTTTTTAAACATTGTACGGAGGTGCGGAACCCTTCAGGCGCGAGTCGCTCGCACTCGCACTTGACCGATTTTTTATTTGAAGTTGAGAAGCCACGCCATTTTCTATGCTGGTTGTTCTTTAATAATATTTAGATTTTTTTTTTTCAAGTTTTTTAATGCTCGGTAAGTTTAGTACATTTTGCTCCTTTGTGACACGAATAACTATTTTTTTAATTTTGTAAATTTTTAGAAGATTTTTCAAACTTACGATTTTGGGGGGGTGGGTCATGTCCACTCATGCGCACTCCGCAAGATGACTCACAGAAGTACTAACTGCCAGTGTAATGACGACGACCAGGTGAATGTACCGTTCTAACGTTGTGATCTATCAACTCTACGTGCTAGCAACCTCGTTCTTACTCAGACCAATAACTCAGACAATAAAAGTAAAGAGTAGGTATAATTATATAATTTGAGGACGCGTTTCTGACTTCGTTGTTTGGAGTAATTGCGGGCGTTGGTGTTATATTGTTGTTTTGCGATCCATCAGCGGCGGCGCGCGTGTGTGTGTGCGCGCGCGTCCCGACGAGGCCTCCACGTGTAGCTCCGCCTTCTTACGAAACAAAAGACACTGCATGGACAACAATTGTAACAATTTGTGGCGCTCGCTTCTAGAAACACTAGGATCGTCTGCTCCATGAGCATGATTTATTTATGTGTGGAACATTTTGATAGGTACGTCATAGTCATCTACGTAACGTCTGTTAGCAAATATGAACTTAGTTCTTATTTTGTCTCAACATAGTTTGTTATGTCGATGGGTAGAGTAATCCTACTACAATATGGCAAGTGCGAAAGCTTGTGAGGATGTACTGGATGTGTGTATGTCTGTTACTACGTTTCACGCAAAAAGCTAGAGAGAATTTTGATGGAATTTGGCGCACAACAGATCTGATGAATTATAACGTATATTACCTACACACATAGGATACATTTTGTTACCGAAAATGCACACTTCCCGCGGGATGACGATGAACAAATTCTTCGCAAACTTACTTTTACAGCCTTATTCAAATTAAATTTGTCCATCCCTTGAAGGCCCGATGACTCAAAAAACATGATTAATAAACGTCTGTTAGCGCTAAATTCGATCAAGGCTCTGCTAAAGTTACCGACCGTAACCGCCTTTATGCTGGAAACACAAATGGCCGCCACAAGTTTGAAGCTGACTTTGATAAGCAAAAAACCATACCGAAGATATTTTAGTGAAGTCACGCAGATTAAAAAAAAACCATGAAAAAAAATTTGTGTTTTAAAAAATCCTGCCTAAGCATGACATTTAAATCGTATGAAAAAAAGATTAAATTTTTAATACATACATCTAAACGGCAAATAAACTTTTTTTATTTTGCTGCTAATTTGCTGTCATGGGTTTCCTTTTGAGGCCATTTTGTCTGGAGGTATTCGTCTAATAGGGCTAGAAGACTATGAATTCACAACTTCTTGACAACCGTCTAACAAGCTTAATCAGTCTGCTAAGTAACAGACCGATCAAACCTCAATTAAGGATTTTTTATGAATAAGGCTGTTAGTCTCTTTCAGCGTAGGCGCTGACGCTGGTTCAAGCAAATATGTCTGATGGGCCATCTAGTAGCGCCGACGAGCGGACTCGCATAATATCTATGTGTTATGTTATTAGGTATAGACAGCCAAAAAAAGCGCATGTACCGCATTAAGTAAATTACTTATTCTTGAATGAGCGTATTCAAAAGGGAAGACTGTAAAAGACTCAAACGCTAAGTCTAAGGACATGAATTTTGAACATGAAATAACAGTGAGACGCACTCATATTAAATGATATTGTACCGGATAACTCACGTCTTAAACCGAGTTTAGCTCGACATGTTTCGAGCTATTTCGTAGCCCTTCTTCTCAGGAGCACGCGACTCGGCGTGATTAAATTAAATGTGTTATTTGGTTCGATTGCAATCTCGTTCCCGCTGACTTATACTAGTAATTATCTACAGTAGTTTTGCAGGTGGTAGGACCTTGTGCAAGGTCCGCCCGGATTGCTACCACCATCTTGCTCGCTAATCCTGCCGTGAAGCAGCAGTGCTTGCACTGTTGTGTTTCGGCGTGGAGAGTAAGACAGCCGGTGAAATTACTGGCACTTGAGGTATCCCATCTTAGGCCTCTAGGTTGGCAACGCATCTGCAATTCCCCTGGTTTGCAGATGTTTATGGGCGGTGGTGATCTCTTACCATCAGGAGACCCACTTGCTCGTTTGCCATCCAGTCGTATAAGAAAAAAAAAAAAAAAACAGTAAAAATGCAAAATATGTAGTTATTCGAAGCACTTAACGACTTTATTACGTCAGATCAGAATACGAGCGAGTGGTGCACATTATAGGTATACACCATTTTACAAGCATTTTATTAACGTGCAATGTTTGTAAGTATGTCCCGGTTAAATCTTGCATATTAATTTTGACCCTCTGCCGTTGTTGGATTGACTTAAAATTTGACATACTGCAACACGCAAAACATTTATATTATTATGTTAAAATTTACCGCATTTAATTTATTATATAGAGGATTATAATATAAAATTGTACTTACCGTAGTATAGTACCTTCTCAAAGTAATGCGTGAATTAATCAATTAACTAACTAGAAACGTACCTACACTCGTCGCCGGCGGCGCGAACATTAATGCAACACAATAATTGAGACACCAATAATTACACCATCTCACCAGGGTCCTGTTACTCAAAGCTTACATCTTTAATAATATTAGTGTTTTGTCTTGTAAATTGATCGAGAAAATGAAACAAAACACTAATATTATTAGACTAGTAGCTTCGAGAAACTGGGCCAAGGCGGAGCAGACGCCGCGTCTCGTCGCCGTGCTTTGCAGCGCCGGCGCGGACGCAGCCGCTGGTTACAAACACAACCGTAAGATAGGTGTTAGTTAACAAATCTATTCCCACCAGTTTACCTAAAGTTTTACTAGGTACTCCACATCTCTCTCAGTCCCAATTTCTTCGCCCGCCACTTAAATATAGTGTCTTTGCTCTAGATTGAATTGAATTCACCCCACTGCCACTGCCACTGATGGATATAGTATCTATTAGTGCACGAAAAACATCATTTTGTAAATACTACAGCCGGGCTTTAATTATCGTAATGACACAGGTACGATTACATCACCTGTCTGCGAGTAAAAGTTTGCATCTTGCAACATTTGCAGCGGCCGGGTCACGATACGTGTGCAGTGCAGGGTATCACGTTCGAACCTAGCCTTTAGCGAGCAGAAACTTTGAGATAATTTATATAGAATATAATATCGTGTTGTAGTCCCGAGTGATAATATGTTAGGAATGAAAGAGGCGAAAGTTGACTATTTGAATATTTGTTCACATTCAACTTAATGTGTGGTTCATGAAACGTCCATTAAAGAAGAAATTGCCGGTCGCAAGTGGTCGGAAGCGGCCTGCGTCCACAGTGTACCTGCGGCTTTAACCAGATCTGTTCACCTCGTTGGCGGACGTATGTACATACTATATACCTACGCTGGGCTTGCCAATCCGCGGTCTCCATTTGATAACTTTTCGGCCCCACAGCCGTCTGTTCTCCGTGCTGTATGGCCGCCAGCCGCCAGTCATCCAAGCGGGCAACGAAGTACAAACATGTAGAGCCGATAATTACTTTACCCATTACTTCGCTTGCGTAATCCATTAGGTCCGGTATTTGAATTAAAATTCCGTAATTTTACAAAATTCTCATGGGAATTCTCAAGAAATACATCGTGCTCTTCATTTCTATTTTATAATTCTTAAAGCCATAATGAGTTCTATTTTATAAGTCTATAAGCCATAGAATGAAGCCGTGTTGGCCGAGTGGTTTGACCTATGGCCTCTCAAGCAGAGGATCGTGGGTTCAAACCCCGGCTCACACCTCACACCAGTTTTTCGAAATTCATGTGCGAAATTACATTTGAAATTTACCACGAGCTTTACGGTGAAGGAAAACATCGTGAGGAAACGTGCACAACCTGCGAAGCAATTCAATGTTGTGTGTGAAGTTCCCAATCCGCACTGGGCCCGCGTGGGAACTACGGCCTAAGCCCTCTCATTCTGAGAGGAGGCCTATGCCCAGCAGTGGGACGTATATTGGCTGGAATGATGATAAGCCATAGTGTAGTGTAGCCTAGCTATCCAGAGAGGTAATGCTGCCAGTCTCCTACGAACGGCCCCTCAAAGCAGCAGCCTTGAAGACATTTTCTATTTAGTATATGTTTTGTAAATAGTATGTAGATAGTAGTTGTATTTTTTTAATTTTGTATATGTGTTATAACTCTGTACTTGAAATTTGGTATTAAATATACTACATTTGTAATAATTATGTTCTACCATGATGGCTTTTTGTTGATCCGACCCTGGGGACCCTGGGGTATCTGGATACAGGGTGGTTCCCTATTCTTTAACTCCAGGTGATCTCGTGCCCGACACGTCCAGCCTGTCCTGTGTCGTCGGCTGTCGTCTGTCAGGTAGCTGCAGGCTGCTGCAGCGCTGCGATGGTTCTGCGACCACACGCTCTAACAAACGTAAAACGTAGAGTTGCACAAATACAACTTTCCTAAGTAAGTAATATAGTTATGTTATTGTGACTGTTCTCCATAGGGATCGCTCTATCTATTATAAATGTCTTAATAAAATAAGCTCGCTGTGCATTGTGTAAGCTGTACCTACTTTATAATTTAATCGCGCGATCAATACAATGAAAAGTGTTTGTTTTTATAAGTTTTATCTATGAATTAGCAAAACAAAAACATAATAATCAGGGTTGCGGCGGGTCGCGGCGCCGCGGCGCGCGCCAGTCGCTCTCTCGCCGCCCGCGCCGCCGCCCGTCCGCGCCCGTCCGCGCCCGCCGCGCCCGCGCCCGCGCCGCCAACGAGTCCGCGGCGGCCGCCGTGAGTGTCCGAACAGAGCTCCGGCAGACACCCCCCAAGGATTTTACACGACGATACTTCAACACGCGAAAAGTGACAAGTTTCCGTGAGTTTTTTGCTTTTTAGGTAGCTATGCATACTTGAGACTTAATCTCGTATTGATTGACCTCGTACATCTGTATTTAAATTAATAAACAATATATCTAATAGGTAGAGTCGAGTTCATAAACTTGTGAGCATAAATTTGATCAAAAATACCTGAACACGCTTCTACGCCGTTAACAATGAGTTGTGTTCAGATATATTTGATCAAATTTTTCCTCACAATTTTATGAACTCTAATGTACCCTAGTTTATGTAATAATTATGAATAACGTACGCAAAAGTACCTACATGTATTGCGCGCGAAAACTACATATTATTTAAAACATTTCTGGTAAAACTTCAAAAAATAATACCATTTCTCTACCCATACCCATGTTCAAATACTCGTATAATAATCGAACTAGGTACTAGGAATGAGTGTTGTGTTGTCACTTAGAGTGAAGTGCGCGTGCGCCGGTGGCGCTGCGACCTGCGCCACTGCGGCGAGGCTGCGGCCGCTAATCTGAGGCTACTACGCTACTATCTGTCGATCTCCTCTAACTACGGCGGCTGATTAGCATCTCTAGCTCACCTGTCCTACCGTCTCAGAATACGAAATACTTACTACAATTGTTAAAGCTACTAAGAAAAAAAAATGTTTATTCTGGTGGAAAAAGAAGTGATCTCTCCTATAAATCAGATGAAAGAATGTTTTGCTGCGTAGTCTTGTTTAGAGCCGTTTCCTCATGCTGTCAGTGTTACATTTGTATGCGACTGTAGTGGTGAGCCCGTGCGCGTGCGCGTGCGCACCAACCGCGACCCGACAGGGCGCATGGCGCATCCCGCCGCCGGCGCCGATACACTATCGTTATCAGATCGCTGCACTTGTACTTATTTGTTGACACGCAGCGCGCCGGCCGCGCACGCACACAGGCGCCGCGCGCGCGCACACGCCTGCGATCTTGTTGATAACGCTTTATTTATATTGAAGTGCTCGGGACAGTCTGCCAACAACTATGTATTATTTGTAGCAAACTATTTTGGGAAAATTTTATTATTCTTTCCGCTTTTTCTGATCTCCGGTTTAAAGAGCCACTCTTTTAGAATCGCTGACCGCCGGCAGATTCTCAGGGTTGGGGCTGCGTGGACCCTGCCCGGCACCCCGGCACCCCGGCAGCCCCGGGGGGGCCGCCGCCCGCGCCGCGTCCCCGGCGTCACTAGAGTGAAGCCGCAGCGCGGGGCTATATTAAAAATGTCGCTAATACGATGACGCATAACAACGATAAACGTACTAAATACAAACCCGCATGATAAGATCACGCATAACATAACATTATAGTTATGTTTATGTGAATACCTATATTTAAGCTGTGCGTTCTATAATTGAGAGAGAGAGAGAGAGAGAGAGAGAGAGAGAGAAAAACATTTATTTACACATATTGGATACACATAAAAATAAATTAAGTAGATGAAAAAAATAAAAATAACATCGAATAGTATAAAGTGGACCCCACTCGGCATAATGTTACGGCAAGCCGCAAAGCTATTTTTCAGTGGGACCCATTTAAAAACTAAAACATAAATACAACACACTATGACGACACTCATAACAATACGTATTGAGCATTGGTACACGTGATAAGCCTAACGTTAGTTTTCATAACTGTCTGTTGTTCGCGACTTCGACTACGAAGAGCTCGCTCGGCGCTATCCCGCGGCAACTGTGCAATTCCCCAGAATAAAACTAGCCTAAATCCTTCATGGGGGCTTCGTTTAGAGAGATGCAGGCGTTTACAAAATTTCACCTAAATCGGTTCAGACGTTATTGACAAACAACTATCTTCAGAAGCGGTCACATTTATACTATTACTATCTGTTGCCCTTGACTTCGTCTGCGTTAATCGCGCGCCAGAATTATACAATTTTCCAGGAAAAACTTGTCCCATGTCCATTTCGGGATCTTAAAATATCTATTTTTGATCAGGAATACCTTACATAGATGTAGATCCAGCTTCGAAAAAAAATAAACAGCTACATTGATCAAATACTAATAAATTGAAAATACAAACTGAAATATAGATGCATAGACAAACCAGAAAAATAAGACCAGCACTAGGAATTGAACCCAGGTCCTCGGCATTCCGCTACACCACTGCTGGGTAAAAATTTGGAATTGAAATAAAAAATACAAAAAGATTCCAAAAAAACAATCTTCACATATATATATTTATTAAAAAAAAAGAAACAGGCTACATGAAGTAAAAAGGTACTGAATAAAATTATTCATCCCCATTCGCGAGATAACTACATTGCTATAATTCTTGAAAATTTTGTAGGTACCTACTTAGCTTTAATTTACTTAGTTTTTAAATTATTTGTGGAAATTTACTAAATTTGATAATATTATCTAACATTCAAAACTAATAAAATATATTATAAACTAAACTAATAAGTATTACAAAATAAAAATGTCATCCCAATTTTCTGCCTTAGGCATTGACCCCAAGACACCGGCAGCATTACCTCTCTGAACTGTTATTTCTCTAATCTTTGCGAGAGGTAACAACAGCAGCTACATTGATCAAATACTAATATTTATTTTTAAATCTATGACATTTATGTTATTGAACTAAAAGAATTTCCTTGCTCACCCGCGACCTTACGATAGTTAAGCTTATGCAAAATATGCGTGTTCATGCAGTTCCTCCACCTCCACACTGTAAGAACACACACAAATCACACAAACCCATCTATCACCACCACCACACTACACTGACGCGTTTCGAACTCAACCAGAGCTCATCTTCAGAGTGAGTCTTGTCCTTCCAACCTCTTGGACTTTTGCACCCCTTGCAGCAATGACCTCACCTTGAACAATGGAACAAATCATTAAAGTACTCGTGATATTAAAAGCACATGGAAGAAATAAATAAATATTATAAGTACGTACACTAATAAAGTTACGAAATGTTCCCATATCAGCATTTGTATACATGTGTCCATTATTACCGGCAGCGGCGTTATCAGCATGCGGACATGCGCACGCGGCGCCCACGGGGCGGGGAACTTTAGCAATGTAAGGGCCTTCCCACATATTATATCGACGCGGAAGCGGCAAAAGCCGATAGAAAAATCTTTATGTCTACACAATAAGAGCGAAAAAGATGTCGACGCGTGGGCACTGGGCAGGCGCCGGCTGAACCGATCCGAGCCGAACCATCCCTTTTTAGCTCTCATTGCGTGGACATAAAGCTTACAATTTACTATACTAAAATGTACTTTATGGAGTACATACCAATTACAACGTCGAAAACTCACCTCTACCCTTCAATGCCGCTACAGCAGGGCTACTACGAAACTCGAAACTCGAAGTTCGTATCGTACCGTCCCTCTCGCTCTCGTATTAAATAGTATAGGTAGCACGGCGGGAGCGTTAGAGCAGCAGGGCTGCAGAGCCGCCCAGCAGATGCGGCACAGCTGTCCCTCTTCAGCTATCGCCCCGCCCCATAACATTGTTTTTATCGCGATAAGTTTTAATAAATAAGTCTTTGATTCTATAGGCGTATATAAAACAGTGTGTAGCTGCATGGCGTGAGCAGTGGTTTTTAGTGAATTGTACCTAATATTGGTGCGGTGTGGCGGGCTGGGTCTGGCTGGTGGCTGCGGCTGCTGGCTGCGGTGGACCGCGGGTGGCTGCGGGCGGCTGCGGGCGGCTGCGGGGGCTGCGGGCGGCTGCGGGGCTGCGGGTGGCGCGCGGCCGCCCGGGCGCGTGCGTCAGCGCGTGTTTGCGCAGCCGGCGCCGGCGCCTCGCCCATTGTTTCGGTGGCCCCTGCCCCCCCCCCCCCTACCGCCCCTGCCATCTCACGCATTGTGGTATAACCTTGACGCAAATTTTAGTCAGTAAGTCAACATAGAATACGAATTATGATGAACAACTAAACTGAACAAATAGGTACCAAAATTGTACACCAACTTGAGCTGATACCCAGTCACGTAATGAAAGCAGCGGTTAAAAGCGGTGCGACTGTTCATATAATTAAAAGATCGAAATCGTTTTCCGAATTCTTTTCTTTTAAACATAATTTGAAATAAAACACAAAATAACTAGACTAGAATAGTAGTTGATTCGATTTATCTTTTTTATGGGATAATTTACTGTCTATGTGGGTTGACAGTAATTTGATGATTTTTTTATTTCGTGTATAAATTAAAAAATATGTACATTAATAGTTTGAGCCTGAAATAAGAGCATGAACAGTAACATAGTGACATGTAATGACACTTAATTTAATTTAATTAGAAAAATCTTTTGTAGCATTTTTTTCGATTTGATATTTTCTTTGGTTTGTTCCTACCGACCTAAATACATAATATGTATAAGCTTTTCAGAACAATATATATATATATTATATCAAACCTAAATATATAACTATATTATATCTACTAGTGAGATCCTATAATTGGCATTATTGATACCTACTATAAAATAAGTTTACTCTGTAAATTAAAGCTGTTGGTTCTCCGAAAATAAATAAAATAAATAATTAAATAAATAAAGGTTATCTCCATTACTCGCATTCTTACAATACCATCGCGTCTCAAAGTCAAGATAATTACTCGTATTATGCTAGCCAACGCTTCAACAGTCCTTCCTCGAGTAGCGTTTTGCCGGCGCCGGCAACAGCGCCATGCTATTAACTATAAGTACTTAGAGTACGAGTAAGCCGTGGTGGCTAGTGGTTTGACCTATCGCCTCTCAAGCAGAGGGTCGTGGGTTCAAACCCCGGCTCGCACCTCTGAGTTTTTCGAAATTCATGTGCGGAATTACATTTGAAATTTACCACGAGCTTTGCGGTGAAGGGAAACTGCACAAACCAGCGAAGCAATTCATTGGTGCGTGTGAAGTTCCCAATCCGCACTGGGCCCGCGTGGAACTACGGCAAGCCCTCTTGTTCTGAGAGGAGGCCTGTGCCAGCAGTGGGACGTATAGGCTGGGATGATGATGATGATGATGATGACTTAGAGTACGAGTACGACACCTCGTGTTACTAATAATATCTAGGTACGCTAATGGTAATGTTTTGGTCGTTCCAGACGCTGCCCGCGGGCGCCCGCGCTGCCGCATGCGGTGAGTGACAGGCGCGACGCATTCTCGCCAGCGCACAATAACGAGCCGTAGTGAATCGCTGTCATTTATCCAAATTATCATTTTGTATATAACTTGCAACCCGTCGTCTCGTCGCACGTTTCAATCTCACCGAGAGCGGTTCCGTGGACGACCAGGCGCAATCGTTTCTTATGACGGTCGGCCTCGCGCTCCGCAGGAGCCGATGGTGGTGGTGCGTGGTGGCGCTGGGCGCGCTGGCGGGCGCCGCCGCGCCGCCCTCTGAGCGGCCGGAGCTGCTGGTGACCGCCGCGCTCGTGGGCGAGGACGAGGCGGCGGGCGCCAGCGCGGGCCCGGCGCTGCGCCAGCTGGCGGCGCTGGTGCTGACGGCGCGGGGCGCGGCCGCGCGCGCGGTGCCGCCGCCGCTGCCCGCGTGCCGCGCGCCGGCCGAGCGCGCCTGCCGCGACGCCGTGCTGCGCGCGCTGGCGGCCGGCGCGCTGCACGCCGCGCTGCTGCCCGCGCCGGCCGCCGCGCCCGCGCCCGCGCCGCCCGCGCTGCGAGACGCGGGACTCGACCTGCTGCCCGACGCCGCGCCGCCCGCGCGCCGCCTCTGCCGCGCCGCGCCCTCCGCGCCGCCCGCCCGCGCCGCGCGCTCCATGCTGGACCTGGCGGACCCCGCGACGGCGGCGCTGTACGACGTCTCGCCGGCGGAGCTCGCGAGAGCTGTAGCCGCCAGTTCCAACGGGACCGAATCGCTCGACTGGTAAGATGATTTCATTATGATTCGTTATTTCATACACCCCTACACTACCACTGGACAGGAGTACAGACACGAATCTCCTATGCACCACATATCTGAGCTTGTTTGTTTCTTATTTTGTCACTGAAATAGCGACACTAACGACATCTATGTTTTTAGCCCTCACGAGAAACTTTCAAACATTCCATTGGAACTAACCGCTCATCTCTTGTCCGGGTGAGCGGTTAGATTCCATATAGATGTTCCAACTCGTATCGTTTCAGGTCGACATACCCCAACGACACAGTGTCCGCGGAGGTTTGCTCGGCAGGGCCGTGCGCCACGCTGCTGACCAGCACGGCCAGTGAGGCGCGCGCGCTGCTGGCGGGGGCGGGGGCGGGGGCGGAGGCGGGGGCGGGCTGCGCGTGCGCGCCGTGCCGCTGGGCGCGCGCCTGGCCGCCGTCGCCGCCGCGCTGCCCCGCGCGCGCATCGCCTGCGACGCGCTGGCGCGGCCCGATGGCGCACCGCTGGGCCCACCCCCGTGCGCCGGCGCCGCGCCATGCGCCTTCGAGCCGCTGCGCCTGCTCAAGCTGGCCAACGTGCGCGCGCTGGCCGCCGCGCCCGCCGCGCTGCGTGCGCTGTCTCAGCTGCAGCTGGACGCGGCGCAGCTGGCCGCGCTGGGACAGCACGCGGCCGTGGGCGGCGCGCGCGCGGCCGCCGCCGCGTTCCTGGCGGCGCACCCGGGCGTGCGCGGCGCCCGCGAGGTGCGCGTGAGCGTGCTGCTGCCGGGCGCCACGCGGCGCGAGGGTCTGGCGGCGCGCGCGCTGGCGGCGGCGGCCGCGCTCGCCGAGGAGGACGCGCCCGCGGCGCCCGGCGCGCGCTTCAAGGTTGAGCTGTACGACGACGGCTGCTCGCCGGCGCGCGCCTACAAGCACCTGCTGGACGCGCTCGGCACGGGCGAGTACGGCGCGCTGACGGCCGTCGCCGGCCCGGCCTGCGGCGCCGCCTTCGCAGACGTGACGCGCCAGAGCCCGGCGCACGCGCTGCCAGTGCTGGCCTACACGCCGCAGGCCGCGCCGGGGGCGGGCGCCGCGCTGCTGGCGGCGGGCGACGCGCGCGACGCGGCGGGCGCGCTGGGCGCGCTGATGACGCACATGCGCTGGCGCCGGCTGGCCGCGCTGACCGAGCCCGGCACGCGCGCGATGCTGGACCCCGCGCGCCTGCGCGCCGATCTCGTCGTCCACACCGAGCTCGCCGACGACCGCCCCGATCCAGACTACGAGTCGATCTCTCGGGTACGGTTTATCGAATCGCAGCATGATTATTTTATGATCAGGCACGAAACGATATAGTCCAAATGACTGACGATATGCACTCAAAATCGACATGATTTTACCGGCCGAGCAGTACCGACCTGATACCAACAATAATTAGCGACATGTTTTTCCCGTTCTGTTAGTGTCAGGTAGAAAAGTAGGTACGATTAATAATAAAAAATAATAATAAATATCATGGGACACTTGACACAATTGACCTAGTCCAAACTAAGCAAAGCTTGTACTATGGATACTAGGCAATGGATAAACATACTTATATAGATAAATACATATTAAATACATATTAAACTCCAAGACCCGAGAACAAACATTCGTGTTATTCACACAAATATCTGCCCCGGCCGGAATTCGAACCCAGGACCTCAAGCTTCGTAGTCAGGTTCTCTAACCACTTAGCCATCCGGTCGTCCGGGCGACCACAATGCGCGAGCCAAGCGAGATGCAAATTAAGTTATTTTTTTCTAGAGTTAGAAAGATTCGTCTCGGGCTGCATCTGCTTTCCCCGTTTGCTTAAAAATTACCTACGCTGTATACATGTCGGCGGCCGATCGTAAAATCCGCCAGATCCCGACATTCCTAGGCATATCGTAAAATGACGCCATTTCATGATATGCCTAAAAGTCGCCTAGGCATATCACGATGGGCCTGAGAAAAAATACGGCAGATTGATAAGAACAAGGTATTCGTCGATATTCCTAGTTCCATACCGGGTACATCGTGATATGCCGAAAAAATAAAAAAACCTAGCTATATGACCAGCGAAGCGAGGAGTGGTTAGTATGAATTGTGACCACAACGCACAAGCCGAGCGAGATGCCGCGGCAGTGGACGGCGAAGTGACAGAACCAATATTGCGGCGTTTTATGATATGCCTAGGAATTTCAAGATCTGCCTAAACGTGACTAGGCAAATCATTAAACGGTGAGTTTTGAACGATATGGTGGATGTCTCTTAGCCAATTCATGAAATGGCGCCACTTCACGATGTGCCTAGGAATTTCGTGATCTGGCGGATTTTACGATCGGCTGCCGACATACATACACGTCTGTACGTTAGTCAAGCGTTCGCATCGCACATCGCAGATCGCACCTGAGCAGGTGGCAGCTGGCAGCTGGCAGCACTCGTTATCTGCAGTTGTCTCGTGTTGCAGTGGGCGGAGCGGGCGGCGGCGGCGCGCGCGCGCGTGCTGCTGGTGTGGGCGCAGGACTGGCGCGTGGTGCGCGCGGCGCTCTGCGCGGGACTGCGGGCCGGGCTCGCGCCGCGCGCCGGCGCCGTGTGGCTGCTGCCGCCGCTGGCGCCCGCCGCGCTGCAGCCCGCGCCCGGCGAGCGCTGCGACGGCGCGCAGCTGGCCGCGCAGGCCGCCGCGCACCTCAGCGTGGCGCCGCGCTGGCACGCCGCCTGGGCCGCGCGCGCGCCGCCCGCCGGCTGGGCGCGGCGCTGGCGGCGGCAGTGCGCGCGGCAGGCGGCGGCGGGCGCGTGCGAGGCGCCGCCGCCCTCCGCCGCGCTGCTCTACGACGCGCTGCGGCTGTGGGCGGCCGCGCTGGCGCGCCTGCTGGCCGCGCGCCCCGCCGCCACGGACGACCTGCACGACCCTGACATCATCCGGTCAGTGATACCTTCTCGGCGCGAACGCTTCTAGGACGACCGCCGTTCGACATGAGCCTCGTGACAAACTTGAGTTGTGAACCTGCGGCTTTAACCGAGTCATCCGTTCATCTTTTTGGAACATAGATCGCCTACACTCTGCTCACCGATCCGGGGTCTCCGTATGAATACTTATCGGCCCCGACGGCCATTCGTCTCGGTGTTGTACCAACCTATGACTTGCCCGTTGTCACTTTGACGAGCCCACCCGGTTATGTTGGTGATCGTGACCGTCGTTCTTCCATGTATCTGCTGATTTCTGATTCGATCCCGTAGAAAAAACTCAGAGCGCAGCCTTCTCCGTAGCTCGCTGAGCGACTCTGAGCCTATAAATTTATCTTAGGGGAAGCACAACGTCTCGGATCCATATGATTATTAAATCATCCTACAATCATCGTACTGACCGATATAAATGTTACACGGTACATCCTCTAATGATCGTTCGTGTTCGGTTTCAGAGCACTAATGTCGGACGTCACTACCAGTAACTACACGGGGCTGACGGGCAGCTTCGAGTGGGAGGGCACGGCGCGCGCGGCGCCCATGGTGCTGCTGCAGTGGGACAACGGGACGCATCGCGCCGTCGGCAGCTGGCCGCGCGGCGCGACGCCGATGGCGCTGGCGCCCGGCCCGCGCTGGGCCACGGCCGGCGGCGCCGCACCCACGGACGGCGGCGAGCCGTGCGCGCTGCAGCCGCTGGCCGACGCGCTGGGCGCCGACTGCCAAGTGGCGCTGGGCGCGCTGGTGGCGCTGCTGCTGGCCGCGCTGGGCGCCGCGCTGGCCGGCGCCGGCTGGCTGCTCAAGCGCCGCCTGGAGCGCCGCTACCGCCGGCGCCTGGCCGCGCTCGGCCTGACCGCGCTGGCGCCCGAGCCGGCCGCGCCGGACCGCTGGGAGCTGCCGCGCGAGCGCGTCGTCATCAACCGCAAGCTGGGCGTGGGCGCCTTCGGCACCGTGTACGGCGGACACGCGCTGCTGGGCGAGCGCCGCGCCTGGAGCGCCGTCGCCGTCAAGACGCTCAAGCCGGGCGCCGACGTGGCCGACAAGCTGGACTTCCTGGCCGAGGCGGAGGCGATGAAGCGGCTCGACCACCCCAACGTGGTGCGGCTGCTGGGCGTCATCACGCAGTCCGAGCCGGTCGCCACCGTCATGGAGTTCATGCTGTACGGCGACCTCAAGGGGTACCTGCTGGCGCGGCGGCACCTGGCGGAGGGCGGCGCGGGCGCGGGCGCGGGCGAGGCAGACGAGGTGGCGCCCCGCCGGCTGACCGGCATGGCGCTGGACGCGGCGCGCGCGCTGTCGTACCTGGCGCAGCGCCGCTTCGTGCACCGCGACGTGGCGGCGCGCAACTGCCTGGTGTCGGCGCGGCGCGGCGTCAAGCTGGCCGACTTCGGCATGGCGCGGCCGGTGTGCGAGAGCGACTACTACCGCTTCAGCCGGCGCGGGCTGCTGCCGGTGCGCTGGATGGCGCCCGAGTCTCTGCTGCGCGGCGTGTTCTCGCCCGCGTCGGACGTGTGGGCGCTGGGCGTGCTGCTGTACGAGATCGTGACGTTCGGCGCGCTGCCCTACCAGGGGCTCGGCAACGCGCAGGTGCTGGCGCGCGTCACGCGCGGCCGCCCGCTGCGCCCGCCGCCGCACCTCAACCCGTCGCTGTGAGTGCCTGTGCCTGTGTGCCTGTACCGCGCCTCTCTCGGTGCTCCGGTGGCCGGCGTCATGACAATAAGTATGCGTTCGCAGGGAGGGGCTGATGAAGTCGTGCTGGCAGACGGAGCCGCGCGCGCGGCCGAGCGCGGCGGCCGTGGCTGCCTTCCTGGCGGACGCGCCGCGGCTGCTGACGCCGTGCCTCGTGCCGCTGGACGCGCTGCCGCTGGACCTGGACCTGGAGGACGCGCCCGCGCCGCCGCCGCGCGCCGAGGTACCCGCCGCCTTATTGCCTCGAACGACCTGATCTCGTCACCGAAATATGAAGCTGTTGTATCGTTACGACACTATTATACATCTGCTTTTGTTTAGCTCCTATCGCAAACTGAGAAGAGAATATAGTCTTGGGTGTTTTTAAAAAAAAATTACCTACCCTTTCTTTTTTTTCAACTTTAGAAAAAAATGCGGTTTTTCCTACTCAGAATCAAGAGCACAATCGATTCCGATAGTTTATAAAAATGTCCCTAAAAAAAGTCAGTCTTGTGACTTTTTTTTCATAATAGGCGTAACTGACTCATGAAATACAAAAAAAAAGTATTTTAAAAAAAGGTACCTACACTTTTTTTTAAAACACCCAACTACGAACAAAAGTAATTTGCTAGTTTTCCGTTGACTGCATGCTTGCTTAGATACTTTTTGCTGACTGTAGGTCATACACACTTGCGTTCACATTTATATACCTACTCAAAAACTACCACTTAAGGCCGAGGCGCGGTTTTTAACCGCGTGACATTTTTATAGCTACAAGTAAAATTAAAACCGCCAGTGCGGCCGCTTGCATTAGTTTCCTTGATTCACAAAGTATATATATATGTAAACTGTACTGTACTTGTGAGATCCTATAATTGGCTTTATTGGTACTATAAAATAAGTTTACTCTATAAATTAAAGCTGTTGGTTCTCCGAAAATAAATAAATAAATAAACTCTTTATTGTATGTACAAAGTAAACGAACACAATTGACAAACAATGAAATATATGTACAAAGGCGAACTTATCCCTTTAAGGGATCTCTACCAGTCAACCTTTGCGTGGATGAGAGGAGCATTCAGTCAGTCAGTCACGCGCGGTTTAAAAACCGCGGCGGTTTAGCCGTAGTGCGACCTGGGCCTTACGTAGCAATACAATTGTTATTATTATGAAATAAATGATGTTGTTAATGCATTTAAAGCTATAAAATATCGTGTCCTGTCGCAGGAGCTCGCGGCGCGCTGGGTCTCGTGGGCGGCGCCGCCCTCGGCCGCCACCGACACCACGTACCTTAGCGCCGACGCGCGGAGAGCGTCCGACGCGCCCGACGCGCCCGACACGCCCGACACGCCCGACACGCCCGACACGCCCGACACGCCCGACACGCCCGACGCCGCGCCCGAGACGCAGCGCTTCCTGCCCTGAGACGCCGCTCGCCTCCACCCTCACACATTCCACGATGTCTAGTCAAACTGTTACTGTTAAGTATTTATTAAAGAACCTTGTAAATATAAATGTAAGTGATTTTTTTCTCTTTAAAAGGTCGTTTCATTTCACGGTTTATGAATTTTATGATATTAATAAATAAAATATCTAAAGTAGATATAAATAGGTAAAAAAAGACACAAAACTAGCTTACACTAACATAACAAAAAACCGAAAAAATAGGTAACTAAAATAATATTCCATATTTCTACGTTCAATTCCTCCTATGCCTGCCAGGAAAGTCATTCTTCCAAAACACGAGTCTAAGGGATTAAGAGGCAGTTTCCGGTTTAGTGCATCCAAGATTTGGAATGACCTCCCCCACCTCTGCGTTCTAACATGTCAATACCAACTTTCAGAGACAGATTGCAAAGAGTTTTCTTACAGAAACAAATAGTAGAGGGTGCGTTATATTGTACATACTTAATATTATCTAAGACTTGACAGCACAATGTCATCCAGCCGTTCCTGCGGGACAGTACCTAGTAGTAATATTATATGTAATTGAATGCACATGATCGATTATTATTTGATATATTTATTTAGGGCCATGTTCCAAAATTTCAAAATTTATATATGTTTATTTTCTCTTTTTAGGGTTCCGGAGAAAAATGGCAAAAACTGAACCCTTATAGTTTCGCCATGTCTGTCTGTCTTGTCTGTCTGTCTGTGTCTGTCTGTCCGTCCGCGGCTTTGCTTTGGGACTATCAACGCTATAAAGCTGTAATTTTGCACGAATAAGTGTGTATGTAAACTATGCCGACAAAATGGTACAATAAAAATTTCAAAAAACATTTTTTTTAGTTTACCTCCCATAGACGTAAAGTGGGGGTGATTTTTTTTTCTCATCCAACCTTGTAGTGTGGGTATCGTTGGATAGGTCTTTTAAAATCATTTAGGGGGCTGCTAAAACGATTTCCCCCCTCTAAAATCTAAACCGGTGGGTGGAAAAAATTGAAAAAATTCAGAATGGTAATAAGTATATCAAACTTTCAAGGAAAACTATAACGGCTAAGTTTGCTTGAGAATTATTAGTAGTTTAAGAGTAAATAGCAGCCTAAGGTATAAAATATACCTAAACTTGGAAGATTCCGTATAAAATACGAAATCCTTAGAGAAATATTACTTATTTTTTTCGTAATGTCTACGGAACCCTATTTTGGGCTTGTCCGACACGCTCTTGGCCGTTTTTTTTTTGTGAGCAATAAATGTTTTTTCTTTCTTTCTTTCTTTCAAAATTCAGGCTTCTAGTTTTATCCACGACGAAGATATAGGGGGCTCGAAAATGGGCAGAACTGCTTCGAGAAAAGGAAGGTACGGCGGTGCCGCTTTATTGCTCGACTTCGTGGGGGGGGGGGGGGGCACTGCGATGCCCCCAGATTTCCAAGAGCTAGATCACTATTACAAGACGCACTATTTCATTGTTAGTAACTATCGGTCTTAATAAATTAATCCATCAAAGTGCTATACAGTAGGTATATTCGAGCCACTCAAAAATATGTAACGACTTACGAGTACCACGGCTTTATAACGTCGGAACAAACTAGCCCGATTAAAGGTTAGGGAGCTCCTTACATCTAAGTAGGTATCGCACGTTTATTGAGCAGGAAAATAGTCGATAGTAATCGTTTCCTCCTGTAGCAGGACAACTAAGTACCTACCCAAGATATTTTTTGTTGTACATTCTTAACACCGGATTGACGGCGGCCACAATTTACCAGTGCTAGTGATTAATTAAAAATCGACTAAGTTTATCAACATGGATAAAAAGCAATTTTACAAGCTTTTATTTAGTTTCACCTGTCCCGTTGTCTGTCTGTCTATCTGTAGTAAATCTTGCAAGTAAAATTCGACCAACTTCCATGCAGTAGTCCGGATTGACCATAAATTAAAAGTACATAATATTACATACTGGCTACTTCGCCCGCAAAGATTTCGATATTTACACATTACTCCATGGGAATGAGTTTGTCTCATACAAACATGTCCCGAATGCTTCGTTCCCTCGGTATCCTTCCTTAGTACTTTCCTACATCTTCTAAACAATATACATAAGTTCCAAATTTCAGGTTTCTAGATTAATAATAATAATAATATCTTACGACTGCGATTATTGACCTAGCCCCAAACTAAGCAAAGCTTGTACTATATAGGTAGATGCTAGACTTCGAATAGACATACATATATTTACAGCTAAATTAAAATTTTAAATTAAACTTAAATACATATAAACATGTAAGACTCAAGTACAAACATTCGTATTTATCCTACTAATATTTGGTACAGTATATTTGCCACGTGGTAGCAGGAAACGATAACGAAAATGAATAAGGAAACTGCGATAGGCCAGACTGTGCGAGGTGCCGTCGAGTGATGCGCGTGCCGAGGGGGCCGCGCGCCCTGCTGGCTGCCGTGGCTGCGCTGAGTGCGCTGAGTGCGCTGGGTGTGTCGAGTGCGCTCAGTGCTCTAAATGCGCCGAGTACGCCGAGTACGCCGAGTGCGCTGAGTGCGCTGAAGGCGGAGAGTACGCTGAGTGCGCTGAATTTGCCGAGTACACTGAATTCGCGGAGTACGCTGAGTGCGCTTAGTTTGCCGAGTACGCCGAGAGGGCTGAGTGCGCTGAATTCGCCGAGTACGCCAAGTGCGCTGAGTGCGCCAAGTGACGCGGATCCCTTGTATGCGAAACCCGGTAACTATTGCGCCGCACTGAAAGAGGCGTTAGGTAAGTGATCAAAATGGCGCATTTCTAATTAAATCGCTGCACCCACATAATTAGACTCGGAAAGAGTATGACCCAAGTAGCAAAATGCGGTCATGTAATTATCCTACCATCGATTTATAAGACTAAGGGGCTGTTTCACCATCCATTGATTAGTGTTAACTGGCGGTTAGGTGTGATGCCGTCTCTATTTGTTTTGTTGGAATAGACGGAGACGGCATCACATTTAACCGTTGGTTAACGCTAATCAATGGATGGTGCAACAGCCCCTAAACGTCTTATAGGAATCTAATAAACGTTTTGACTTTGACCACTGTTCTTACAACAGCAACTACAAGACGATTTGAGCTACAAGACCTTTCAATCCTATAACTTAGTAAGTATCGTAAACTTTTACAGGATAACTTTAGAAGACTCTTACTAGACCATGGCGTTATAAACGCATCTTATAAGACTTTTTATCATTGATATCCTATAAAAGTGTTTACTCGTAGTAAAACCATTTGCTCTTATTAGGATATTTAATATAAAATGTTATAAAAATAGCTGCAATAGGTCAAGCATATATAGGATCCTATAAACGCATGTAATAGAAATGTTTATTCCTATTGAGGTCTTAATTCTTCCTTCTATAAGACATGAGATCCTATAAATGTCATAGAAATAGTCGCTGTAGGTCAAAGATTGTATAGGATTGGTGGACTTGGTCGTGACTTCTAAAAGATTAGTAGCACTAAAACTTGCACGTTATCAGATTGATTATAAGTACATTTTTACCCCTAATGTGTCGTTTGCGATTAAAAGAGCGATCAAAGTACGGGTTAGTGTCCTGTTTGGGGTGTAGTTAATGTACGACTTGTTAATTCACGCTCAAATAATGCACGGCCTGATAATCCGTGCTTATGTACACCGATTATTATGCTGTGCATTATCACCCCGTACCGAACTAGCACGAGTGTAGTTAATGTACGACGTGTTAATGCGCGCTCAAATAATGACCGGCCTGATAATCCATGCTTATAATATTGCTCGACCTATATTTTTGAGACAACCATTTGTTTCGTGTACACCAAATATTAAAATTTTTTGTAGAAAATAAATTAATTTGATCCTGGCGCCTCGCCAGTCGCCAGCCGCTGCCGCGGCACGCTCGCTCAGCTGCGCATTGTGGTCACAATTGGACCTAACACAAGTCTATGGTCATACAAATCGATTGGATTCAGATTATCACACCGTACATTACAGCGCGCAATATTTTGTAAGCCCTGATAATGCGCGACCATGATATTGTACGGCATGACACGTCGTACATTATTGCGCGTACATTCCATGTTGTACATTATTGTTTCCCTCATGTTTGGACAAAAGTAAGACAGTCATAAATTGCGATGGTTCCGTACAGCGAAAAATAGGTTTATTATATTAAGCGACGGAAGATGATTCTGAACATTCTGAGAATGTCCACAAAAATTCTAGTAGTGGCGAAAGAGATGAAAATTAATTTGATGATGATAAAATTACAGATTCAGAAAAAAATTACATTACATCTGCGTACATACAGCATAACATTACATCTTTGCGATGAGACCGTAATCTTCTATAACACCTAAATAAATAAAAATGGATTGCCGAAATGTAAGTAGGTAGGTACGCCATAACTCTCGAACGACGACACCGAATTAGATTTTTTTTTTGTTATGATCGTTATTGTCAGGACAAGGTTTGTCCCTAAATATATATTTTTTTTAAAACTGGTACGGGGCGAAGCCGCGGCCAACAGCTAGTTTATGATAAATATCTCAGTCCAAATAACGTAGACGTTGTTAGGGTGCCGTATCCAAATTGGCAAAAACGGAACACTGATAGTTTCGCCATGTCTGTCTGTCTGTCCATCCGCGGCTTTGCTTTGCTATCAAGAAAGCTGTAATTTTGCACAGATATATGTATATGAAAACTATGCCGACAAAATGGTACAATAAAAAATAAAAAATATTTTTTTTTTAGGGTACCTCCCATAGGCATAAAGTGGGGGTGATTTTTTTCTCATCCAATCTTGTAGTTTGGTGTATTGTTGAATAGGTCTTTTGGACGAGGACTATGCTGATTTCCCGCAAAATTAGCCTAAGTTAACGTGTGTGTTCTCCTTAGTCATGTATACAAGTTGTTTTCGAGGGTCATTACGAATCGTCTCTAGCGAAGATTTGATGATTTCCAGCCTCCCGAACAAGCTGGATTCCGTAAAGGCTTTAGCACCATAGACCACATTCACACGCTCCGCCAGATTATACAGAAGACCGAGGAGTATAATCGGCCACTATGTTTAGCGTTTGTGGACTATGAAAAAGCCTTCGATTCAATCGAGACCTGGGCTGTACTGCAGTCCCTTCAGCGATGCCATATTGACTATAGATACATCGAGGTGTTAAAGAGTTTGTACAGCAGCGCCACTATGTCGATCCGGTTGCAGGACGAGAGTACACAACCAATCCAACTGCAGCGAGGTGTGAGACAGGGAGACGTTATTTCTCCGAAACTGTTCACAAATGCGTTGGAGGACGTTTTCAAGCTCTTGGACTGGAACAGGTTCGGCATCAATATCAACGGCGAGTACATCACCCATCTTCGTTTTGCCGATGATATAGTCATAATGGCGGAGTCGCTGGAGGAGCTCAATACTATGCTCAGTGACCTCAGTATCGTCTCCCAACAGGTGGGTCTTAAGATGAACATGGACAAGACTAAAATCATGTCAAATGTCCATGTCACACCCGTGCCGGTTATCGTTGGGAGCGATGTACTCGAAGTTGTTGACCACTATGTTTACCTTGGACAAGTTGTCCAGTTGGGTAGGTCCAACTTCGACAAAGAGGTCGCCCGAAGAATCCAACTCGGATGGGCAGCGTTCGGGAAACTTCGTGATGTCTTCTCGTCCAATATTCCGCAGTGCCTGAAGACTAGAGTCTTCGACCAGTGTGTGTTGCCAGTGATGACTTATGGCGCTGAGACGTGGTCCTTAACTGTTGGCCTCTTAGAGAGGCTCAAAGTCACGCAACGAGCTATGGAGAGAGCTATGCTTGGAGTTTCTTTGCGCGATAGAATCCGGAATACGGAAATTCGTCGAAGAACTAAAGTCACTGACATAGCTGGAAAAATATGCAAATTGAAGTGGCAATGGGCAGGCCACATCGCTCGAAGAACAGATAACCGTTGGGGGAGAAAAGTCCTCGAGTGGCGACCACGAACCGGAAGACGAAGCGTTGGCAGGCCTCCCACCAGGTGGACTGACGACATCGTGAGAGTGGCGGGAAACCGGTGGATGCAAGTGGCAAGTTGTCGTTCATTGTGGCGTTCTAAGGGGGAGGCCTTTGTCCAGCAGTGGACGTCTTCGGGCTGATGATGATGGATGATGATGATGAACGTGTGTGTGGGGTGCCGCAGACGCTGACCGCGCGGGGCGGCGGGCGGCGCGCGCGCCGGTGGCGCCGCTGTGGCTGCTGGGCGGCGGCGCGGCGCGCGCGGTCCACGCGCTGCTGGCCGTGACGCTGCGGCTGGGGCTGGGGCTGCCCGCCGACGCCGTGCTCCTGCGCGAGGACGCTCCCGCCGACCTCTGTCCGCTGCTGAACTACTCGAGTCGCCTGTTCAAAGAATGGAACAGGTCGGCCCGCACCGCTCGATACCTCTCGGGGCCAACGCTAGCTGACACGGTGCGCATGGATCGCTAACTGCGATTCATGCGATGGATTTTACTTGTATCCGCATCCGCAAGCGTGCGCCCGCTCCGGCACCCGCTCCAGCTAGCGTTCGTCCTAACTTTGTAAACTAAGTACTAAGCTGCTGCTTCACAACTCCGTATACCGACCTATTTGTATACCGAATTTCAGCAAAATCAGTTCAGCAGTTTAAACTTTAAAATGATACAAACAAACAGGCTTAACAAACTTCTGCATTTATAATATCAGTGGAATACGAAGCTTTTATTAAGTGTTACTCGTTCATACTCAAACGCTGGCTGGGGCGCCGCGACTTCATGATGTCTGTCTGCAGAAAACCGAAATCGACCCCGGAATGTAGACATAACATTTTTAGAGCGTCTTTGTAATGAGAACGAGGATCACGATGTTAGGACTGTTTGTGCGGAAAAACTGATGAATTAAATATTGAGTCCAGGCGTCATACCTACTCAGTCCGCGCGTCATGTGCCATGTGCAGGTCGAGGTCGGCGAAAGCGTTTCCGTTATCAGTGGCGGCGGCGTGGCGCGGCGAGCCGTGCGCGGTCGCGGAGGGGCGGGACTTCTTCATGGGGCTCGGCGGCGCGTACTACTCGGTCCACGGCGGCGCCGCGCCGGTCGCGCGCCGGCTGCTGGCGCGGCGCGCCCCGCCGCCGCCGCCGACTGCCGCTCCTGGCACGACCTGCGCCGCGCCGACTGCCGCTTCCTGGCGCCGCGCGACGAGCGCCTCGACGAGGAGCTGCCGCCGCCGTCCAGGTGAGACCGCCCGACTGATATGCAACCTACGGTGACGGGTCAACTTTTACTCGTAGATCAAACGATCGAGTTCATTCTTTTAACTGTAAGAACTGGCAAAATTTATATTCAAACAAATATTTTTTCATCTCTCCTGTTCGGAAAGTTTAGTTAGTTAGTTTAGTTTAGTTTAGATAGCCGGGTGGAAAATTGCGTTTTCATCTCTAAAGTAGAAAGTAATTTTTTTTTTAATTTTTCGATTAGCCACGGAGTCAAAGAGAATTGAGTTACGTCAATGACACTTTTTTTTCACTTTTCGGCATGGCCATCTAGATGCACGTCGTGACCAAGGAGCTTATATACAATACAACACTGAAGGTTGAACGCCGAACATCCGTTTGAAACAAGAAATTTGATCTTTATTACATCACGAACATATTCCATCTCTTTCCTTAGTTAGGTTAAGAAAGAGATGGAATATATAAGTAAGTAATAAAGGTCAAACTACTTCGTTCCGCGTTCCACCTCCAGTTTTGTACATAGGTATAAAAGCTCCTTGGTCGTGAGATGGAATTCATGAAATGTATAAATAAGTAATAAAGGTCAAACTTCTTCGTTTGGCGTTCAATCTCCAGTTTGTATATAAGCTCCTTGGTCGTGACCAACTCGATTTTTTTTATAGTCGGCCGTTTCAAGCTAGTGGCCAGATCGAAAAGGTACCGTTGGAGGTTGGATATACCTAAGTAAATTCAATTTATTATGATTCTTATTTTTTTGTACTTAGTATTCTTCTTTCCTCACAGTCGAAATGAAAAGTATAGTGTCTTACTCGGGTGAAATTACCCATTTCCCCTCGAACGAGAAATATCCCAGGTGAAATGGGACACTTTCCACCGTTGGTTATCAATCTACTATTATTCACACAGCGACTGGCTGAATTGTACGTGTTCTTCGAATGACACCGAGTGCATAGCCGTGGTGTTGGTGGCGGAGGAAGGCGCGGGGGCGGCGGAGGAGGCGACGCGGCTGGCGCGGGAGCTGTGCGAGCGCGCGCGCGCGCTGCGGCCCCCCCCCGCCGCTGCGGCCCGTGGCGCTGCGCCCCGCCGCGCTGCAGCGCGCGCTGCGCCACCACGGCCGCTCCTTCCTGTTCGTGGACTACGACTGGTGGCAGGCGCAGGACGCGGCGGGCGGCGAGCGCGTGCAGCCGGCGCCGCCGCTGCCGGGCGCGGCGCCGGCCGCCGCCGTGTCCGTGCTGGCGGCGCCGCTGAAGCTCATCAAGAAGTACATGCCGCGCGTGCCGTGCGTGCTGGAGCGCTTCCGGCCGGCGCCGGCCACGCTGCGGCGCCTGCTGCGCAACGAGCGCGCGCTGGGGCCCGACGAGGCGGCCTGCGAGGCGGCCGCCAGCGCGCGCGGCGCCCTGCGCCACTGGGTCGACTGCCCCGAGCCCCCCTCTATCTGTACGTGCAGACGTGCGGCGACCGCCGGCGCCTCGACGACTTCCACTCCGCCGTCAGAAGCGTCGTCGCGGACTACTGGAACGAGACCGGAACGAACGTGACGCTCCTCTTCGCTACTGATGGTAAATTCTCGAGAATGTTCTCGCATCGGAATTTTGCTCTTGAGTTCTCGAGAACATTCTTCAAGGGGAGAAAGTTCCGTCCTGTGGAGACGATCCTCTGGCCAGACTACCAGGATGTCATTACCAGATTATTCTATTGTCACGCAATTTACTTACATAAGTATACCATTCCATTCATTTCAGTCAAACCAACTACTGGAAGTTGGTAGAAATTTTACTTGCAAAATTTGATTATAGACAAACAGACAACGGCACAGCAGCATTTTAATACAAGCTTATTTGATGAGTGTACTTGCATTGTCATCCAAATTACATTTGCATACCAAATTTGAAGTCGATGCTACTAACCGTTCAAGAGTTCCGTCCTGCGGAGACGATCCTACCAAGATGTCACTATTAGATTATTACATTGTCACGTGATTTGCATAAGTATTCCAAATTTCAAGTCAATCTGAGTACTGGAAGTTGGTCTCGGTCTTTAACTCTTTGAAGTAATGAAAATGTTCTCTCGACCCATAACTAGTCTTCGCCAACGCGACGGTGGACTGCGACGACGTCGGGGGCTCCTTGAGGGTGTTCGACACCATGAAGAGGGACTGGTTGGTGACGCTGGTGGCCGGCGCGGTGGTCATGGGCGCGGGCGGCGCCCAGCTGGCGCCGGGGTACGTGCCGCTGGTGCTGGCCGACGACGAGGGACAGGGACGCGCGTGCGCCGTGTCGCCGGACGGGCGCCGGCTGCTGGCGGCGCTGCGCTGGCTGCTGGGGCGCTGCGGCTGGCGGCGCCTGGCCGTGCTGCGCGACGAGGCCCACGCCGCCAAGTGAGTGGCGCACCGGATCACGCCTCTGCGGCCTGCGGCTGCGGCTGCGGGTCGGCTCGGCTCGGACAAATTTGCAAACAAACGAGGGGTCTGTTGCAGGTGGCAGAACTTCTCGAGCTCGGGCTCGCTGGTGGTGCACGAGCAGGCGCTGAGCGAGGGCGGCGCGGCGGCAGCACTGGCGGCGCTGCGAGTGCTGGACGCGCGCGTCGTGGTGCTGGACGCGGGCGCGGCGGCGGCGGCGCGCGCGCTGCACGCGGCGGCGGAGGCCGGCATGGGCCCCGCGCGCGGCTACGCCTGGCTGGTGCTGCGCGCGGCCGGCGAGGACGGGGGCGCCGACTGGCCGCCGCCGCCGGGCTTCCAGTACGTGACGCTGTCGGGCTGGTGGCGCGGGGGCCGGGGGCGCCGGGGGCGCCGGGCGGGGCGCCGGGGGCGCCGGGCGGGGCGCCGCACCTGCGCGACGCGGCCACGCGCCGCCTGCCCGCGCGCTGGCCGCCGCTGGCCGCGCCCCTGCTCGACGCGTTGCTGCTCATGATGACGGGAATCGAATATTTTCTGGCGAACGACCCGACGTTTCCTTACGAACATAACGAGGAGAGCCGGTACGATTACATTTCATAATTATATCGCGCGCGAATCGAGCTAGAGAACGATTGTTGGAATGCGTTCAGAAAAACGTGTTATAAGTAATTCTTTATCTACACGCATATAGTAAATCCTCTATTTGCTGCATTACGACATTGGATTCTATTATGAACACGGCAGTATCGTAATGTTCATTACGACATCGAATAATGAAACCCGACCGCACCGGAGCTTATCTTCGGGCGCAGGAGCTTCCCAAGCAGCAAAATGTAGAAACGTTTATAAAACCGCATTTGGGCGCAATTTATACCTATGTATAGCTATTCCGTCTTATAGTCGTTTTATTAAGTTCCTTAAGTTCTTACAAGGATAATACTCTTATAATAATCCGGTAAACTGCTTGAATAAGAGCGATTACACCTTTAAGGATCCGGCATGTGCCTTTTCTGGTGTAAATTGATCCTACAGTACCTACCAAATCAGGGTGGTGCTATAATACAAGAGCATACATTTATTTTCTTGGGACAGTTGAACCATGGCGTGCAGTGTTACGAAAAAAAAATTTAAAGGCAAATTGTTTACCCATAATTATTTTATATCTAAGTGTACCACTTTGTTATTTTACTGTTTTGGTAACAAAAAAAACTTTGAACCAGTTCATTAACAGCTAAAGACTTTATAAAAGATGATTAAGGGAGTAAATATATGTTTAAAGGTCACAGAACTCATCATCATAGCTAGTCGTCATTTGAATTTTTCAGGGTTCCTTTTGATCATTTTATTATTAGAAAACCTAATTACTTATTGAAAATTAATAAGTATGCAGGATATTCTTTCATTGCATCTGATCTACGCATTGTTTCTGAAAAAAAAATCTCACTTTCTCAGAATTTTCAGAATCATCTTCACAATCGCTTAATACTAAACCTATTTTTCGTTGTACGGAACCATCGCAATTATTGACTGTCTCACTTTTGTCCAAACATGAGACTAACCCGCACTTCGATTGCTCTTTAAATAGCAAAAAAAGACACGTATGGATAAAATCGTACTTACATATAATAAATCTGATAACGTGCAAGTTCGGTGCTACTAATCTCTTAGAAGTCTCGACCAAGACCACCATCCTTTACAATATTTGACCTATAGCGACTATTTCTATAACATTTATAGGATCTCATGTCTTATAGAAGGAAGAACTAAGACCTTAATAGGAGTAAACATTTCTATTACATTTATTTATAGGATCTTGTATAGGTACGCTTGACCTATTGCAGCTACTTACTTTTATAACATTTATTTATTTATTGATTTTTTTTACGTAGGTATCCTGTAATGGAAATAAATAGGACCCTCATAGGAGTAAACGGTTTTATTAAATACGTTTATTTATAGGATATCAATGCTAAAAAGTCTTATATGTTTATAAGGCCATGCTCTAGTAAGAGTCTTCTAAAGTTATACTGTAAAAGTTTACGATACTAAGTTATAGAATTGAAAGGTCTTGTAGTTTAAATCGTCTTGTAATATGCTGTTGTAAGAACAATGGTCAAAGTCAAAACGTTTATTAGATTCCTATAAGACGTTTAGTCTTATAATTCGATAAGTAGTAAGATAATTATATGATACTTAATGTTACTTGGGTTGTGGCGTACAAGACGATTGACGATTTGAGCTACCAGAACTTTCAATCCTATATAACTTAGTCTTGTGGGGCAGACATAGTTCTGGTTGCGATGCAGGTCATTCTCAATGGCCCTTGAACGTATGATAGAGGATTTAATAATATGGATGTAGATAAAGTTATGTATGCAACTGTAGGTACGTATTAGGCCTCAAAACGTAACGCTGCATAAACTATTATTTCACTCCCGCAGGTCACAGATGCTCGAACGACTCAGACACACGTCAGTGGCGGGCGTCGCCCAGCAGCAGAGCTGCGGCAAGGAGCCGCTCGTGTTCGTGCACCGCTGGAGCGCCGGCGAGCCCGCGGGGCGCCTGCTGGGCGTCTGGCCGGAGTCCGGGGGCGGGGCGGGCGGGGCGGGGGCGCCTGGCCGGACCACGGGGTGGCGGCCTGTGCGAGCCCGGCGTGCGCGACGCCGCGCCCTGCCACTCTACGTGGTCCGGTGACGCCTACGCGCCGAACTGCCACGACGCCGCCTGGGCGCTGGCGCTGGCCGCGCTCGTGCTGGCGCCGCCGGCGCTGTGCGCGGCCGCGGCCGGCCGGCGCGCGCGGCTGCGGCGGCGGGACCGCGCGCTGGAGCGGCGCCTGCTGCCGCGCGCGCGCGAGGCGTCGGCCGCGCCGCCCGCCGAGCTGCGCGCGCTGGTCGTGCCGCGCGCCGCGCTCGAGCTGCTGGACGAGCTGGGCGCCGGCCACTACGGCAGCGTGCGGCTGGGCGTGCTGCGGCGCGCGCGCGGCCCGCCGCTGGCCGTCGCCGCCAAGGCCGCGCGCGCGGGCGCCGGCGCGGCCGACGCGGCCGGCGACCTGGTGCGCGAGGGCGCGCTGCTGGCGGCGCTGCGCCACGACCACGTGGTGCGGCTGGCGGCCGTCGTGCTGGAGGCGGAGGGCGCGCCGCTGCTGCTCATGGAGCACGCCTTCCACGGCGACCTGCAGCGCTACCTGCGCGCGCGGCGGCCCGCGCTGGAGCGCGCGCGCGCCGGCGAGCCCGAGCCGGAGGCGGCGCACGTGGGCGCGCTGGCGCTGACGCGGCTGGCGCGCGAGGCGGCGGCCGCGCTGGGCTACCTGGCGCTGCACCGGGTGGTGCACCGCGACGTGCGCGCCGCCAACTGCCTGGTGGACGCGCGCCGCTCGCTGCGGCTGGCCGACTTCGGGCTGGCGCGGCGGCTGGACGCGCCGGCGGACGAGGCGCCGGGCGCGGCCGAGTACCTGTGCCGGCGGCGCGCGCTGTTCCCGGTGCTGTGGATGGCGCCCGAGTCGCTGGCGCGCGGCGTGTTCTCGGCCGCCACGGACGTGTGGGCGCTGGGCGTGCTGGTGCTGGAGCTGGCCACGCTGGGCGCGCGCCCGTTCGGCGCGTGGCCGGCCCCGCGCGTGCTGGGCCACGTGCGCGCGGGCGGTTCGCCGCCGCTGCCGAGAGACGCGGCCGCCTCCACGTGAGTGCCCCCCCCCCTCCCTCCGATGTCCGCTGTCGTGTGGTGGCGTGGCGCGTGACGCGTGTGTGTGCGTGTGGCAGGCGCGGCTTGGTGGCGACGTGCTGGCGGCGCGCGGCGGACGAGCGGCCGACGGCGGCGCAGCTGGTGGCGTGGCTGGCGGCGCACCCGCGAGCGGTGCGGCCCGCGCTGGCGCCGCCCGCCGGGGGGGACCGCCCCCCGCCCGCCGGGGGGGACCGCCCCCCGCACGGGGACGACGGCCTCTACCTCGAAGAGTGGACCGCCTGATCACCTCCACACACTTTTTGAAATATCTTAGTACTTATAGTGTAACGTGGGGCGACCCATACTCGGCGCTGTTACTACAGGTCTATTTTTAGAGCACAAATTTATACCTAACCAGAGAGAGGCCGTATGCCCAGCGTTTCTGACGCTCGCAATCGCAATTAAATGTCAGATTTCGCATACAAATACTGTCCTTTTATTGCGATCCCGAGCGTTAGAAACGTTAGGCAGTACAGCCTCGACTCGACCCTCTGACCTGAACCTTCGTTATTATCATCCTAATTTGTATGAAGTGTCAGCATTGGCGTGTACCTCGTGTTTTCATAAGTTTTGAGACGATTCTTGATAGGCCAATAAAAAAATGGGTTGTAATTAGCCAGCTTCTTTAAACTGTCATTTTTGCCTTCAAATTTAATTACTTATTTGTCTTCTGAATTAATAACTCAGCGACTAATTTTAAGCGCCTAATAAATACTTTTCAAGCGACTGTAAATTGTGTAATCCAAGCTACCTACGTTTTAATAAATCAGCATGACTATTATTATATAGCAACTAAATTTGTATTATATTATTATATGTATGTATATATTTGTATAATATTATTTTAACAGACTCTAATTTAATATTGTCACCTCTATTTTTATACATTAGTATATAAAAACTCTACTACTTTACTCCATGCTAAAATCTACGTTAAACATATACCTACCATCAAACAGATATATCCAAATAAGTACTGTAAGTTGCAAGCTTTCCTAAAACGCAAGTCAGGGGTTTAAATCAAAGAAATCAAAAACATTCTTTCCTGGCGAAATCAACGTATTTCTAAATGAAGCACCAGATGAGAAGTAGGTATCTTTGCTCTAAGGTTGGTAACCAGTGTTTTTAATATTAACTAAAAAACAATGTTTTATTTTATTTCAAGTGCTTAAAAGGATTTTTTTCAATTTATTTTTTCATTTCTGAAATAATGTAGAAATGTAATTTATTTATTTGCATAGAATATGGTTACATAATGTGGATGTTGTAAAAATTTTTGAAATAAATGCAAAGACTAGGGTTTTACTTTAGACAATGACACGGCAATGAGGGCTATCGTTTTTTGTCTCACTAGATGGCGCACTGTTGCGTGAGGTATTAAGTATGGTTTTGAAAGTCTGTTATTACGGGCGTGAAAACAAAGTTTAGATTAAAATCATATTTAATACACCTTCAAACCGTACCATATAAATATCGAGCATGCCACAGTGTTGCATTAGTCCCCGTTTTGTTCGGAAAAAAGGGGGGACAAAGGTTTCCGAAAGACAAAACTGTCTCAAAACACAGACATTCATTGCCCCGGAACGCATATTTGCCATAATTAATTTCAGATATTGCAAAATATTCACAAAATTATTCTAATTTTAAATAAACCCGCGTAGCTCACCCAAAAACTATGAGATTTGACATTTCGGAGACCTCACGCTACACTAGCGCCTCTAGCGGCGAATTCATACGCGATAGCCCTCATTGTAGGCAATATTGATCGGAGCAGAAGAAGGACAAGAGACGGCAGGTGCATCCTCAAGTAATTGCTATAAAGTTTTAACAGGCGTTTGCGTTCATCATTAATATTTCATCAAATTTGATGTCCAGGCATATTCTGCTCCAACATGCACCATACAAATATCAAATATTTATTTCATAGTCTAAGGTTACATCTAATGTCAACTACAACAGCATAGTATATACCTAACGCGAATAAACATTTGAATTTGAACTGAACTGTTATTATTTAGGGTGCAGCCCGACGAGCGTAAGAGGCGAGGGGTGAGATTTTTGAGCAGGAAACCCGTAGCAAAAAACACCTATCTTAAAATCAACGACTCAAGAAATCTCGTGATTAGTTTATTAACATTTCTTAACATCTCGTCTCGAAGTGATAGCTTTAAAAGCTTACCGGAGAGAGGCCGCCCTCCGCCCTGGAAGTACCACATGAGCAGCTTATTATTATGTGGAATCGACGTCTTATTTGTTCTAAGACAAATCTCAACAGCGCGATTGAAGAATATCGCCTGACGGAACAGAAATAACTTATAGCCGAGCATATAATTCATAATTCAACGAATGTCGAACTTGACCAATCAATAATTTGACGACTCAAAGGAACGTAGAGAAAAGAAAACAAACATATAGGATATTTCCACTTTAATTTTTAAAACAATGAATTATTTATGATTTTTATGTACACTTTTTATGCATAACAATAAATAATAACGTCACGCCGGAAAGAGTAGCGGAATAACAATAATTTTGGTTAATAAAAAATATACATTAACGTTTATTCACAAGAGCACGAGATGCGACTTGTGGTTTAGCGCAGCGTGACGCGACGCGGCGCGGCGTGACGTAGCGCGGCGCGGCGTAACGTAGCGTGGCGCGGCGTGACGTAGCGCGGCGCGGCGTGACGTAGCGTGCGCGGCGTGACGTAGCGCGGCGCGGCGTGACGTAGCGTGGCGCGGCGTGACGTAGCGTGGCGCAGCGTGACGTAGCGTGGCGCGGCGTGACGCAGCGTGGCGCGGCGTGACACAACGCGGCAGCACGACTCATTAGCACCTGCGGCACATTAAATGTACTGGTTATTAGAGATTAGGGTATACCTACTTAATGTCTAATAATTACTCTCGTAATGTATGCAAGGTATCCAAGAGATCAATGTCAAGCCACAAACAGTCGACAGGTGAATGGAGCCTAAATTAAACGAGCTCACGACTCTCGCTCACGAATCGAATTTCAATCGAGCTCTTACTGAAGTTACGAGGCTGGTATATAATCCGATTATTATGAAACAAATATAATAATCACATTTAAAACCCTTACTCAAAAATGATACGTACAGTCGCGATTACATAATCATCATATCATCTAATAATATTGTAAATCTGTTTAAAAAAAATATACCTCATTGAGTTTCTTGCCGGATTCTTCTCAACAGAGCTTTTTCCGAACCGGTGGTAGATTTTTGTTGACATTTATAAGTGCTTATTATAGCCTAAATTGAATAAAGATATTTTGACTTTGGCTTTGACTTTGACATCTTTAAAGAGTCACCAGAAAGTTAAGAATGAAAAACATTGTTGAAAAGCGGTAAGTAGAGAGGTTTTGAATTCGGAACGAAAAAGTGTCCAGTATAAGTACAACACATGAACAATAAACGTGTTGTGTTGTCGTCCTATGGTACCTCAGTGGTACAAAGGGCCTTCGTGAGACGTCGCCATCCGCTCCTGTCGATCCTATCTCTTGCTTTTTTCGTGTTGAAGTGAAAGTGACACATCAAACTGAAGTTCAAATATTTGGAATTCAGTAAGCAGACCCAACATTGGACTCAGTATAAAAAAAAAAAATTAAACAGTTACTTTGTCTCATGGAGTGAGCAAAATGCGATTTTGCTCACTGATTTCTCATAGCAAAACCTGCCTGTTTGAGATGCTGAGGTTAAATAGTTATTTGTGCAACAAGAGAGCAAAGTTGTTTTTTGTTGCGAGTGTTGATTTTGAATCCAGAGTAAGCGAAGGATTCTATAATTGAATCACGAGCGTTAGCGAGTGATTCTAGGTTAGAATCCTGAGATCAGCAAGGGATTGAAACACACGAGATGCAAAAAAACTTTGGTCTCGTGTGACACATACAATTTTTCACCTCAGCAGCGAGAACATAATTTAAATGTAACATAAGAATAAAACCACATATACCTACCTGTTTACAAAACAAACACATTTTTTTAAAATAGAATCCGATTATTATCAAATATAATAATTACATTTAAAACCATAAAAAGAGTCCAGTAGCTACAATACAAATCGCATACTCATAACATGCAATCTTAACTTCTTGTACTAATGTCACACTTATTTTTTAATATTGCAAAAAGCCTCATCTCGGGGTAATTGAAAAGGTTGAACAATTAAACCTTTAAATATGATTTTATTAAGATTTCTATTACATAAACATAAATAGATTTGTTAAAAAATCATTCAATTTAACAAATAATAATTATACTGTAGAGGCAGTATACGGAATTCTTTTATAAAAAAAAAACAAGAGAAGCGGCTTTCGTGCAACGAGGTTGCATACTTTATTAAAAGATCGGGAAAATTTACATTTTGGAAATATTCCGATATATTTTTAATACCAAAAATTTAATTTATGTTTGTAATCGACAAATTTGATCCTATCTCTTGCTTTTTTCGAGTTGAAGTGAAATGACAGATCAAAGTAAAGTTCAAATATTTGGAATTCAGTGAGTAGACCCAACACTGTACTCAGCATTTAAAAAAAATAATTAAAAAGTTACTTTGTCTCACGGATTTCTCATAGCAAAACCAGCCTGTTTGAGGTGCTGAGGTGAAAATATTATTTTTTTATATTGTGATTTAAGCTCGAGTAGCCTTTCTGTAATTCGGAATCTCAGATCATAGATGCCGAGCGCCGTAGTTTTTTTTCGCTCAACCACCTATTTGTAAAATCGTTAAGGTAACAAGGGGTCGGGTCGGATGCGCACGTACCGGGACGGCGGGGGTCCCATGAGGTGTGGCGCGGGTGGCGCGGGTGGCGCGGGGGGCGCGTAGTACTGCAGCGGCGGGGGCGGGGGCGGCGCCGGCCCCCGCATCAGGTGGTGGTACAGGTTGAGCGCGTCCACGAGCTCCGCGCTGAGCTGCGTGAGCCGCGCGTGGCGCCGGTCGGCCCGCTGCAGCGCGCTGTCCACCGGCGCCGCCTGCCGCAGGGCCGCGCCTCGCGCCGCCGGAGCGGCCCATCGGAGCCCCCGCCGACACCTCCGGGCTCGACGCGTGCAGCGCCGCCAGCACGCCGTCCAGCGCCGCCTCGTCGATACCGGACCCGGACTCCTCCGACTCAGAGTCCGACTCGGAGCCGGCGCCGCCCCCTCCGCCGCCGCCCCCCCGCCGCCGCCCCCCCGCCGCCGCCGCGCCCGGCTCCGAGAACTGCACGCTCTTCCCGCCGCCGCGCGACTCGCTCTCTGCGAACGAAGAGCGAGGGAGATCACGAGACGGCTCCGAGAATTCAAAATTCGAAACGTGCATTTGCAAGAATACGGTAAAATTATATCTTAAAATAAAATCTTCATCGTTGACAGTGTCGTAACATGCAGGCTACCTCGCTTGCGGCCCCCCAAATAAAACCCTCGACCTTAATGTGCTCGTCGTGAAACCCGTGGTCGGTAAATGAGTCATCGCCCGTACCTACTGATGCTGACTGCCAAGAGCGCAGTCAGCGGTACCGGCAATTTTTGAATAAAGATTAATTTTTCTTTTACAAATATACAATTTTACTCACAAATGTGATGAAAAAAATTGTATGTCGCACGGGCGGTACTAGAATTACGAACATCGACTCATTAACGCCCCCACCCAGTCTTCGACTTTAGGCTTCTAATAGACTCTCGTTCGTAATTCCTTATTTACCGCCCTTAAGACACAATGTATTTTTATGTCACCCCGAGAAGTGCAAAAAATGTAATGCAATTTTCATTAAATCTAAAATCGAAACCATGGTTCCTAAAAACACATTTCGCTATCTCTCATAGTTTCTGATTTCTCCGTACTGACGATATTATTTATTGTTCGTAGGTAATGAGCCATTTGGATTGATCACCCTGTATACGTACTTATAGCTATGTGAATGTGAGTGTGTGGTGTGCGTGTGTAGTGTAGTGGCACAGTATATATATAAGCTAAAGCAGTAGGGAAGCTACGAATAAACCGATCGAAACGAACACACTCACCCAGACCCCCTTAGGAACTTGTCCCACCGCCGACGATGAGCAAGAAGCGAGCAGAGCGAGTAACTAGAAACGAGTGGGCGAGCAGTGAAAAGCGAGTGTTCGAGCACGACGGGCGATTACTCGCTCCACTCGCTCGAGCCGGGCGGCCGCCAAGCTAACAGCGCTGAGCAAGTATCGCTGAGCTAGTTTTATAGCTCAGCGAGTTTTATAGCTCTTGTCGCTGCGACAAAAGATGTAAGAGCGAGTTCTCGCCGACAGTGTGAACCGCCAGCGATCAACTATTAATATATATCTCTTTTACTCACACAGGATCTTATATCTTTTGTTCGTTTCTTGAGCGAGAAAATAGTCGATAGCCAATCGTTTCCTCGCCGGCGGTGAGACAACTGCCTTAGAGACCGTAAAGAGCGCGCGGCTGTGTGTGTTCGTTTCGATCGATTTGTTCGTAGCTTCCCTACTGCTTTAGCTTTCATATATACTGTGGTAGTAGTGATAGTGGTAGTGATAGTGGTAGTACTGACTGGGCGGCGGCGACGCGAGGTCCGGCGTCACGAAGTTGGCGGGGAACAGCCCCTCGCCGCGCTCGTTGCTGCCCTTCCACCAGTTGGGGTCGCTGGCGTCCGTCACCGTCACTGCAACAACACGCCACGCCACGCCACGCGTCACACGCCTTCACACCAAGAGAGGGACGAGGACGAGGAGCGTCGCCACGCTACTTCGCCCCTTTAGATTCGCGCAAGAAACAGTCAATGACCGAGCCGAGGAGAGGATGCTTTCGTCCGTCCTTTCATTGAAGTTCCTCTCCCCGCCATCGTCCGCGACGAACTCCGATCGCTATCACGATTCACGAGTAGCGTAGTGGACGCTGCACATTTCACCACCGACGTCATTAGACCCACCAAGGTTTAAGTCCGTTTATACCTACAGACATTGAGCGTGGCAGACACGTGCCGTGGCAGAACTAAGTGTCTGTCGGCGTCTGCGCGGCCGTGTAACGAAACGATAGCTATATATACGTAAATAGACACTGTCATCATCATCATCATCATCGGCCTATCTTAGTCCACTGCTGGACATAGGCCTCTCCAGTTGCACGCCCGTAGAAATAAGCAACCTGAGATACGTATGCATAGGAAAAAATCGTGTCTAGATTCCTGTCCAGCAGTGGTGTAGGGGTTATAGCGCGCAGGACGGAATGCTGAGGCCCTGGGTTCAATTCCCAGTGCTGGTCTCTTTTTCTGGTTTTTCTGTGCATCCATGTCTCAGTTTGTATTTGCGATAAAGCGTACATTGTAGTCTAACTTCGGTCAGGCGTTAACTGAGGCGAGGCTGCACAGTACATTTGTCAAAGTAACGCCACGCTTCGGTAGGTAGTATTTTTAAAAATCGAGTCACCACCGATCAGTATAAAGAAATACGAACCTATCTCTCCAGCCAGGAATGTGAGTTCGTTGTCTTCGGCCGCCTCAAAGTCGTACAGAGCGCGCACCTTGCGGCCCGTGATGGCGGCGGGGGCGGGGGCGGGGCGGGGGGCGGCGGCGGCGGCGGGGGCGGCGGCGGCGGAGGGCGCCGGCGCGTCGTCCACGCGCGGGTACAGCGCGCCGCCCGCCTCCCGCAGCGACAGCGCGATGGCGCGCGCCAGCTCGTCCTGCTCGCGGCGGCGGCGGGGGGCGGGGGCGCGGGGCGGCGGGGCCCCGTGCCCGTCGAAGTCGTGCCCCTCCTGGCGCAGCTTGTGGTAGAGCGAGGGCACGAGGTCGAGCTGCGCGTCGCCCTTGAACTCGTTCTCGGCCCACTTGCGCAGCAGCTGCCTGAGGCGGCGCGCGACGCCGGGCTGCGCGCGCGCCAGCAGCCGGCGCAGCTCGTGCAGGAAGTCGCGCGAGGCCACCTCCAGCAGGAAGGCGCGGCCGCAGTTGGCCACGCACGCGTCCAGCAGCGTGGCGGCCGCCAGCTGCACGTGCGGGTCGGGGTGCGCCAGGCGCCGCGTGACCGCGCGCAGGCAGTCGCGCGCCGCGCCGCTGCCCCCCGCCCCCGCGCGGTCGCAGATCTCCAGGATCAGCGCCCAGTCCTCGCTGCCGTTGTTCTCGCTGGTCGCCTTCTCTGCAACGAGCCGACGACGGGCCGTCCGACGATTAGCGATTTGCCGGGACGGGACGAATTCCTCCCTCGCGCTTGTACCGTCAGCCGAATAAGTGGTCTATCAACTTTTAAACAAGTTCCTATCAAATACCTAGGTCGCTAAAGTCAAACTTTCAATTTGACAGACGCGTCTATTGAATTGACATTATTGTTTTATGAAATGCAAACGATTATCAGGATTTGTAGCATTCGAACATGGCGGAAGTAGACAATATCTAATTTTGCTATTTCTGTTTTTTTGCCTAGTTGAAGTATAATTTTGATAGTGTTTTATGCGGCGATTAACCTTAACAGTGAACAGTGATCACAAAATTCTATATTGCTCTCGTGTCTGACATTTTTTATGCGCAAGTTGTCTCCACGTGGTTTCTGGAATTTTACTATCAAGTTGCAAAAACTACAACCACCGTACAACATCCCTCTCAAAGAGAGTTTACTTTGACACTGGCGAAATTGTCCTATTAATTAGGACAGAAAAGCCATATTTTAAAAGAGAAGAAGAAAACGATTATCAACTATAGGGTGGTAGACCACATATTTGGCTGATGGTTCACCGTACACTACATAAATAATACGAAAACTAAATTCCGAAAGTCGGAATCACGAACTTCAAAATACTGATTTTTATAATTCCGAATGTTTTAAGACTCCTAATATGACTATTCCGATTCTTCATAAATCCGAAAATTAAAACTTAAATTTTCGATTTTCAAATTCCGAATTATCATTACACCAATCAATAACTTACCTGACTTCTAAAAGTAAGCTATGTAGGTTAGACCGTTAGATTGGTCTAATTAAGTAGTAACTGTTATTGTGACAAAAGAATATCAATTAAAGTTGGACTTTGTTGGGCAGGTGGTAGGACCTTGTGCAAGGTCCGCCCGGATTGCTAACACCATCTTGCTCGCTAATCCTGCCGTGAAGCAGCAGTGCTTGCACTGTTGTGTCGGCGTGGAGAGTAAGACAGCCGGTGAAATTACTGGACTTGAGGTATCCCATCTTAGGCCTCTAGGTTGGCAACGCATCTGCAATTCCCCTGGTTTGCAGATGTTATGGGCGGTGGTGATCTCTTACCATCAGGAGACCCACTTGCTCGTTTTCCATCCAGTCGAATAAAAAAAAAAAACATCTTTCAGGACTCCTTATGTTCAATTAAGCGAAACATGCTGAACCCATAGCACGCCTCTAAAATTAGTTACCTTTTATTTGTTATTAATTTAATTCCGAACATGATCAATGCTGTTGCATGTCTGTTATTGGTACATGAGCGGGACCTATAACTTATAATTTAGATTAATTTAAATGTTTTGTTCATGTACTGTTGGCATGTCTAATAAATAAATAATTAAATAAATAAAGGTCGACGGAGCTCCGCTTCGCGGCACTCCTATTCCGCGCAGTTAAGGCGCTGCGCCTTAACGCAATTCTAACTTAACCTAACCTGCATTAATTGATACCTTTACCTAAATTAATTGATATTAATACGAGATTCGAAATTCAAGATTCAGATTATTAAAACCACGACGTTTATTTTGCCGAATTAGCGACGTCATTTCGGAAATTTAATAATCGGAATACTGTAGGTACTTCGGGCCAATAAAATTTCGTGTTTTTCATTCTTCGGAGTTTTAAAAATCGGATATTAAAAAAAACAATATTTTGAAATTTGAAAAAATAAATTTCGTGTTTTTAAGTAATCGGAATTATTTCTTAGGAATTGTGACAATCGGAGTTTTGAAAATCGGAATTAACAAATTCGGAACTTAAATTTTTCGGACTATTTGGGTGTTCCTAGCCAAATAAGTGGTCTATCGATTTTTAAACAAATTCCTATCCCATGAATATGTCGCTAAAGTCGAACTTTTCAAGTTGACAGACACGTCTATTGGCATTATTGTTTTATGAAATGCAAACAATTATCAACTTTAGGGTGGTAGACCACATATTTGGCTGATGGACCTATGTTTAATCGATTCTTACGCTCGATGTCGGCCGACTAAGATCGACTAGCTATAGTTTTTACGACAGTCCTTCTACCAGAAAAATAATCAATAAAATCGATTGTTACTCGACTATAAACAACATTTCCACCGATAATGTGCGAAGAATGTATTTTTCACAAGCTGATAGAAATGCTTCATTTACTTACCTATCTTTGCACAGCATATCTCTGGTGGAAACGGCTGAGCGGAGCGGGGCGTGGTAAATGAAGCGTTGGTTCATGGAAAACACATTCCTCGCGACACATCCTTTAATGGAAACGCAGCCTAAGATATGCACAATCCAAAACAAAAAGAAGAAAGCGATGAATATGTACTTACTAAAATATTTTGAAACATAACTTTAAAGTAAGATTTCAAAAACAATAAAATTATTGTGATAAAACTGATAAAACTTGGCAGCAACATACATAGTACATAGGAGGCCGTGGTGGCCTAGTGGTTTGACCTAATCGCCTCTCAAGCAGAGGGTCGTGGGTTTGAACCCCAGCTCGCACCTCTGAGTTTTTCGAAATTCATGTGCGGAATTACTTTTGAAATTTACCACGAGTTTTGCGGTGAAGGAAAACATCGTGAGGAAACCTGCACAAACCTGCGAAGCGATTCCATGGTGCGTGCGAAGTTCCCAATCTGCACTGGGCCCGCGTGGGAACTATGGCCCAAGCCCTCTTATTCTGAGAGGAGGCCCGTGCCCAGCAGTGGGACGTATATAGGCTGGGATGATGATGATGAACATACATAGTTATAAACATTTATTTCTTCTAAATATGTTACGCCATTTCAAATTACTATTTGAATGAGTAATCTGTATAATTAAATTCTAATCATTCAATCAAATAAAATTAATCACAGCATGTTAGGAATATCATTCTCTACCTATTATAGGAAACATAAATTTGCTTGCACATTATTATTCATAACCCATTAATTATTAATTATCTTAAAATCTATTAACAGTATGTATTACATATATAAGACTTTAAGTTATTTTACTTTAGTCTTTCATGGTTTAGGCCACCATACAACTGAAATTGAACCTATAGTTGGTAAAGAATCTCATTGGTCAACTGTACTGGCACAAAAACAACTGCTAACCCACGGCTCCACTCGGGCGTAGCAACCAGCATGCTTGGCCAACCACTTGATTCTTTTAATCAAACTATAATGAAATCATAACCCATGTAATAGTTATTATTTACTAGCTCTAACCCGCGGCTTTGCCCTCGTGGAATTCGGTTATTGCATGCTATTCCCTCTAGAAATGCACATTTTTTTCCAGGATAAAAAGTAGCCTATGTCACTCTCTGGCCCATAAACTATCTTTATGCGAATGTCCATGTCGAGCCGTCAATCCTTTTCGATGTGAAAGACACACACTTTTGCATTTATAATATTAGTAGGGATACTTATTAGTAACACGAAGGGATTTGTGGTTTTCATCATCAGCTCCACTTTACTAAATGTTGATTTCCACAAACAAGTGCTTTAGGTGTGCCAAAAATATCTGAACAATTTAGTAAAAATATCTGAACACGCTATTCTTAATAGATGGCATAGAAGCGTGTTCAGATATTTTTGATCAAATTTTTGCTCACAAGTTTATGAACTTGCCTGTACGTAACTATGATCCAGAGAGCTTTCCAAGTCAAACATTGGGATTTGCCCATACTAGTTGTCAGAGCCTACCTTTAAAAATCTCAATTGATGCAAAGTAAAATACACCAATTCCATGGAATATTCACCCGAATCCTGAATTTTCACCAGTTTTAGTAGATACTAGCCGTTAGACACAACTCCATCCGCGCAATATTCGTTTATCGGTATCCCACGGGAGTTATGCAATTTTTCAGGATTAAAACTATCCTATGTCCTTCTCCAGGATTCAACCTATCTGTATACTGAATTCCATCTAAATCGGTCCAGTGGTTTAGACGTGATGAAGTAACAAACAGACTTACAAACTTTCACATTTATAATATTAAGTAGGAGGATTATTTCAACATAATTTAAAGTTCTTTCAATAAACAATTTATTTATTCTTTATAAATTATGCAAGGACTAGGAAGCTATGTCATAAAGTATCACTACTATGTTTTGCTTGCCTCATGGATCAACATGCAGCTTATTTTTCTAACCAACACTTGCTGAGAATGATAATTTCATTGTTCTAAGTAGGTATGTTGTAGTTGGCAGCTAGCAATTAAATTACAAAATTAAGATCCTTTGTGCTTGGTCATTAATGTAGGTGGTATATCCCTTTAGCACACCAAAGTATTTAGTTTAAGTAGATGAATTCGAAACTGCACAATAATAAAGATAAGCCCTGTCTCTGAATGATTCACAAGACGCAGTTCATGGCAGAGACGACAAGGGGAAGAGGGTCAACATTGTGCAACAGCGCCGCCGCCCCCAACCAGTACCACGATCGACGTCTCTGATTACGAATAATTAAGAAAACACTTACCGACATCTTGGTCGAAGGGCGAGGAATTACCGAAAATCCCCATCATTAGTTCGCTGCGCACTGACTTGTATCTAAACGTGTCACATCAACTTGGTTTTGTACTGACTCCGCGACACATTGAACGATTAACGGTGACCGAAAACCAATAAATTGGAGACAATGAAACGAAAAGGAAATTTACATCAACACAAAATACAATCGCACGCAATCAGTGACAGACAATGACAAATACTTTTTGACATTTAGTTTTTTATCACAAAAAGGTAAAGGAATACAGCCATACAACCTTAACTTCTGTGCAAAAATTTAAGCCCTCCGGCTAAGTCGTGGTCTTACTGCCTTTCTCCTACCGATCAGATCAGACCACTTGAACTTTTTTTTTGGTTGGTTTGATTAATCGGACTACCAGGAATTGTAATTCTCAATTAATTTCAGCTGTATCTTACCGATCGGACCCTCAGGATCGGACCACATGAATTGTATGAAATTCGAATTTAAATTCGTTCTAGCGATCGGACCATTTATTTTTTTCCTGTAACCTATCCGAATAGTTTTGTAATGTGTCATTCGATAACTTTACTAAGAAATTTTACTGTAAATATATGGTCTGTCCCATAATTCGAGATACTAAAATGACATTTCATGTGTTACCTGTTTTTTGCGTTTCATAAATAGTGATGTGCCGCAACCGGTTATCACCGAAAGATTTTGTAGGTACCTACCTATGTATGTATGTCGTAAAATATTAAAATATGAACGGATCTGTGATGTACTAAAATGTACTGACGCTTATCTCATTTAATACGCGAGTGAAAGGGACGGTGCCATACGAACTTCGTTTTTCTAGTTTTGTAGTAGCCCCTCTGTATTATTTTTTACGTTGGCACTAAGTGATGAACACTGTATTTTTACCTGTGCTTAGATTTTATCACTTTATCGTAAAAGTGCATTTATATTTACAAAATGGAAAGTAGAATATTGTATGCTATAATGTTATTTTGCTTTCGTAAAATATACATTTTATCGGTTATTTACGAAACCGAAATCATGGAGCAGCACTGTTCCTTTTATGCTGGCCACATTATTTTTACTTTTGACATTTCAGACTGTCATTTTAGTATCTTCATTTCAGGAATAGACTCATAGAATAGATAGGGCATATTAGACAAAGCTCTACGCAGAGGGCGACACTAGCGCAAACCTCCATGAAACGTCAGCCAGCAGGGCTACCTACTACGAAACTCGAAACTCGAAGTTTGCTCGAAGTTCGTGTCGTACGGTCCCTCAGACTTTAACGCAAGCTCTCCGCCAAAAGGCGTGACGTTTATGGCACGTCACTGCGATTCCGCACCGTTTACGTATTTTAAGCAGCGGTGTGGAGAGCATGGAATAAAAACCGGCCAAGAGCGTGTCGGACACGCCCAAGATAGGTTTCCGTAGCCATTACGAAAAAAATCAAGTAATATTATGTGCATTATAACACAATTAAAACACTTACTTACTACAGTCTTAAAATCTATTACCAGAATAACCCTCCTTCGTGCAGTCGGGTAAAAAGAGCGTATCTTCACGGCACTTACGTCCTTTTGTTGAGAAGCGCAGTTTTTCGGCAATAACTCAATATTAATCGCATATTTTTTGGACAAACGGTTTACAAGATAGAGGGGGGGACACAATTTTTGCTACTTTGGGAGCGATTATTTCTAGAAATCTTCACTTAATCAAAAAAGTTTTTGAGAAACCTTACTATCTTTTCAAAAGAGAACCCTAAAAACCGTGCGCATACGATGCGTCACTGCGATTCCGTACCATCACCGTTTTTTAAGTGGCGCCATCTCTGTTCCTAAGGGGTGAAACTTCCGCTGCTGCGGGTCAAATCACTCGGCTTAGCCTGTACTATCACTGTGCGCTGTGCAAAGCGGCTTGCTTTCATCACGAAGTGCAGCATTTTGTCTCTAACAAGTATGACTATAAGCAGCGGTGTGGCTGCTCCTCAAATCCATTATTTACCTATGTAGGTACATCACTAAAAATTATCATTAAAAACACTGGCAGTTCATTCAATGACTAAGATTATTATGATTATGATTATTATGGAATGGAACCCCATCAGTCCCACCAATCGGACCATGTGCACTTTTCATTTCGGACTATAGACACTTTATACCCCATGCAGTCACCTAGCACATTCACTCGAAGTAAAAAAATCATTAATTCAAATAAGCTATTTATTTGCATTAAAAACCGGCCAAGAGCGTGTCGGACACGCCCAAAATAGGATTCCGTAGCCATTACGAAAATATTTTTCTGAGGATTTCGTATTTTATACGGAATCTTCCAAGTTTAGGTCTATTTTATACCTTAGGCCGCTTAGGCTGCTATTTACTCATAAACTAATAATAACTCCCAAGGAAACTTAGCCGTTATAGTTTTCCTTGAATGTTCGATATACTTACTACTACCATCCTGAATTTTTCCAAATTTTTCCACCCACCGGTTTAGATTTTAGAGGGGGGACGCTCGATTTAAATGAAAATTTGCACTTTAAAGGTGAATATTTCGCAAACAAATCACTGAATCGAAAAATCGTCTTAGCAAACCCCTAATGGTTTTAAAAGACCTATCCAACGATACCCCACACTATAGGGTTGAATGAGAAAAAAAAAATCACCCCCACTTTACGTCTATAATTTTTTTTTTCATTTTTAATTGTACCATTTTGTCGGCATATATTCGTGCAAATTAACATATATATCCGTGCAAAATTACAGCTTTCTAGCATTGATAGTCCCTGAGCAAAGCCGCGGGACGACAGACAGACAGACAGACAGACAGACAGACATGGCGAAACTATAAGGGTTCCGTTTTTGCCAATTTGGCTCCGGAGCCCTAAAAATTAGTTCAGGTAATTTGCATACATAACCTTCAATAAATCTTTAATCCGTGGTGGCCTAGTGGTTTGACCTGGTTTGACCTATCGCCTTTCAAGCAGAGGGTCGTGGGTTCGAACCCCGGCTCGCACCTCTGAGTTTTTTGAAATTCATGTGCGGAATGAAAATTGAAATTTACCACGAGCTTTGCGGTGAAGGAAAACATCGTGAGGAAACCTGCACAAGCCTGCGAAGCGATTCAATGGTGCGTGCGAAGTTCCCAAATTTATATCAATGCGAACCTTTTCTCAGATTGACGCCGATTGAAAAATATAATGCAATTAAAAAGTGCAACGGTTGTGTGAATTGTTTAAGTGCAAATGCAAATATTGCCACAAGGCCCACCATGGCCAATTATGCCGCAACGCTTTACATCATCCTAACGCATCTAAGCAGGGTGATTCTAATTTTAAAGATTATGGTCATTCTTATAATGCCAATAAAGGTCAGTTTCGACCTCCCGCGCCGCTCCCTGTTATTAATCAACCCGCGTCTTCTCCCGCAACCGCCGCCGCCGCGCCGCCAGCGTGCCCGCACGCCGCCGCAGCCGCTGCTCCTGACTGTACACGCACTAACAATAGTGATGTAGGTTTCTCAGGCACTGCTACTAGCAATCAAGATTCGTTCAAGACAGTGTTATTAGGAACTGCAATTGTTCAGGTTTTAGATGCCTTTGGCGATCCCCGCTATATAAAAGTCCTGGTCGACATGGGCTCTCAGAATCACTTTATCACCTCACGTTGTTTACGGAAATTAGGGTTAAACTATTAAACTATCGCCTAATGATAAAAATATTTCGGTACACGGTAGGATAGGAGAAAGTTCCCAGTCCATAAAAGGAACATCGAACCTAACGCTGTTCTCACGATTTGATGAGTCGTTTTCGTTTGACTTGCAATCAGAATCAGAATCAGAAATCAGATTCAAAATATTTTTATTGTATAACTGTGTAACTGAGATGGTAGTAAATATAAGGTAGTTTCAACAGTTACCCATTTCGGGCGTACAATATTGTTACAAATATAATAAAAATGTAAAAGAATATAATTTAAATAATTAATGGCTAATTAGTTAATTCTATAATACTACATAAAGCGCTATTCAGCCTCCGACAGGGCGACAGCCAAGAGGATGAGAATTTAAAATTGTTCTTTATTCAAAATACTTGCACCTAGTGCTTACATTTTGGTGATATTTTTTTATTAACTTGTAATTATGTTTGTTCAGGTGGAATTAAATAATTTAAATAAAATATTAAAATCTTAAATATTTAAACTTAAAAACCACAAAAAGTCTCAAAAAGTGGATATCTTCAACCGATTGAGCTGAAATTTTGCATGCATGTATAAATCCGATGACAATGCAATATTATAATGACGTAGAGCTGATCTGATGATGAAGTTAGATGTTGGCCATAGGAACTCTGTAATAAAACGACACGACCGCATCGATTTTGGTCTCATTTGATTCGTCTTGACGACTACCTACTTTGGTAACCAGGGGCAAAAAGTACTTGTATTAGATTTTTTTACAAAAAATTATTACTGAACTATTTGTTTTTAAAACATTGTACGCAGGTGCGGAACCCTTCAGGCGCGAGTCGCTCGCACTCGCACTTGACCGATTTTTATTTGTAAAATAATGTGATTGATTTTTAACAAATATGTAGATGCCGCATAGCGTCATGAAGCGCCTTTCCTAAAAACTTTTCGTAGAGATTGTTTAGAATGCATCCGGTAAATGGTTCTCAAATATCTCTTCTGAAGCAAAAACGTTTTATGTACATCAACTGAATTCCCCCAGTAAATAACGCCATATGCTAGCAGAGGATAGACGCTTCCATAATATGCACTTTTAGTTATAGCTTCTGAACAAGTTTCAGACAGTATTGACAAAGCGTAACAACTCCTGGAAATCTTATTATTTATTTGCTCAATGTGGGCTTTCCAATTTAGATGAGAGTCAATTTTGATACTTACCTAGAAAGTTTGCTTCATTTACTTCCTCTCGACTAACACCTGCTGCTGAGACATCGACCGTCATTTGTGCAGTTCTATAATGTCTGAATTGAATAAGCTTAGTTTTATTAAGATTAACTTTAAGGTCAATTGTACTAAGCCATTTTATAATTTTAGTTAATGCACAACCAATGTTGTCTTGCAGATTATCATTAAAAGACTGTCCTGAAAATAAAACCGTAGCGTCATCGGCAAACAACACACATTGCTCGTCAACTACATTTGGCATTTCATTGAGATAAATTAGGAACAAGAGTGGTCCTAGCACACTTCCCTGTGGTTTGTTACCTTCTGATAGTCTGACTTTATCTGCTGTATGATTTTACTTTCCTCATCGTACCTTTCGATTAAAACTGCCTGCGTTCTGTTGGATAAGTAGCTTTTACGTCGTATACGTCGTCATTATGACTATGTTTGATATCGAAACTGTTAGTTTCGATTATTTACAGGACGTTTTATTAATATTTTAACGAAAGTGGCAGTTTCTATTTTTTACGCCGAATCAATCAATTCATTTAGAAACGGAACAACCAGTTTCGATTATTTTCGTCGTTTAAATGTCTACTCCGACCAACGAAGGTTTTGTAACCCAATTAATTCTCCCGCCTATGAAACTTGGCACATGATGGAAATAGGTAAACACATTATAATTATACAATAATCCAACAACTTTTTTTACCAGAAGTTAGGTATTTTTACCTAAATATGAAAATCGTTTATAGCTCTCTGTGAAAAATTTTTCAGTCTGAAATTCTTTCTGTATACGTACCTATGTACTACTTAGAATATGTATGTAAAAGAATCCAATTGTTTTTTCGACTTCAGAGATACCGCAAATTTAACTTTTAACATTTTGCACTATAACTTGTACTAAAAAATTGCTCTGCTGATTTTTATTTCTTAATATGCTTTTATATGATCAAATACATATATTTCTCAGTTACTTATCCAAAAGTTTTTCATTTTGAAAGTTTATTTTTATTTTTGCTTAATTACGTAATTTCTTGTATATGTATTGGTCATTTGATTATAATATTAAAACAGATTTATCAATTATTCAACAAATTTTCAAACGTACATTATACTTTTAAGTACTTTTAAGTATTATACTATACGCAGACGAGATGTAGTTCCCGGGCTAAAGTCAGCGATACGTTCTTATTACCACTCACGTAAGGTTGAAATTGTGACAAAAGGTAGTCGCATGTCAGTAGTGAGTTTTTCATTACCCTAGAAAGTAGGTAGGTATATTTAGAAATAAAACATCATATTAGTTTCTGAAATAACCAATTTGTCAGTAAATAATATTTATGTGCAGATAATTCGGCGTTTGTTGTTTTCGCCATCGAAGTTTTCGCCTAGATTTCGTACTTACCTTTATTTTTAGGATCTTCTGGGTATCCGTGAAATACAATAATAGAGTATTTTTTACGCAGCTCCAAACCGACGTTAATAAAAAATAATCAAAATTATGGGACACATTAGAAAATTGAGCTTTCTTTAGAATGGTATAAGATTTAATTTGGGTTGAGTGCGAAATAAATTATAACACGTATATTATTATTATCATAAGATAATCTATCATCTCTTCGAACTTCGAACTTTTTGTTTTTGACAATCATCGAGAAGAGTGCCAACTTGTCAATGATCGTTTCATCTCTTTCATTTGGAGCTTGACGGCTTTTTTCGCATGTTTTATTTACACTGTCAGAATTCCGAATTAATTTTTTAAACATGGCTCGAAATTGCCAGTATTATTACATTATAAACAACGTCGTTCAAATTGTATCAAAAGAGGTTGTTAGGTTAGGTTACTTCCGCGGGGCGCATGCCTCCGAATCAACGGAGAAACCGTCGAGGTGAAGGCCCACATAAAATATCTGGATCTTACCCTTGACGGTAGCTGGAAGTTCGAGGAACATTTCCGCCAAATGGCTCCTCGACTGGTAGGTGCAGCAGGAGCCCTCAGCCGACTCCTACCAAACGTGGGGGGACCTGGTGCCCCCTGCAGGCGACTGTTTGCAGGGGTCATCAGGAGCATGGCGTTATACGGGGCACCGATATGGGCCGGCGCCCTCACTGCCAGGACCAAATCCCTACTCCGGAAGCCCCAAAGGGTCATGGCGGTGAGGATGTGCCGGGCATACCGCACAGTGGGCTGGGCGGCGGCCTGCGCTTTGGCCGGCACCCCTCCCTGGGAGATTGAGGCAGAGATGCTGGCCGACGCGTACCGAGTGCGCTGCGAGAGGAGAGATCGCGGTGAGGTCTCCCTGGCCCCTCAGGAGCTGGTGAGAGCCCGAGAACTCGGGAAGGAGCGGGTCATGGAGCGCTGGGTGGATGAACTAGCAGATGCTGAATACGGCATCCGAACCATTGAAGCCATCCGCCCAGTGCTCCTAGAATGGTGCAAGAGGGGCCACGGGGCCCTCACGTTCCGCCTTGTGCAGGTGCTGTCCGGACACGGTTGCTTCGGGCGGTACCTTCACAGGGTGGCGAGAAGGGAGATGACGCCATCATGCCATGAGTGCGGCGCCGGTGAGGATACGGCACAGCACACTCTCGAGGTGTGCCCTGCCTGGTCGGACCGACGCCGCACTCTTGCGGCGGAAATTGGCGGTGACCTCTCGCTTCCCAGCGTCATAAATGCAATGCTGGGGAGCGAGAGTTCCTGGGAGGCTGTCTCCTCCTTCTGCGAAGAGGTAATTTCACAGAA
>NC_133474.1:22816226-22865979 GCF_025370935.1 Choristoneura fumiferana | reverse complement strand
AACATTGCTAAGAACCACTGCAACTGCACTGCAAGGAAACTCGCTTTCACGTAAAAAACCGCATGGAAATTGACTACCGTTTGAAAACTACGATACCACAGTCAATCATTGGCGTCAAACTTTTTTTGTGATGAGGGTTAAAAAAACTCAGCGCTTCTCTCAAATACTGAAAAAAAGCTCGTAGAAAATTTAGATCTTCACTATTTCATCCCAGCCTATACACGTCCCACTGCTAGGCACAGGCCTCCTCTCAGAATGTAAAACTCGTGGTAAGTTCCAAATGTAATTTCGCACATGAGTTTCGAAAAACTCAGCGATGCGAGCCGGGGTTTGAACCCACAATGCTCCGCTTGAGAGGCGATAGGACAAACCACTAGGCCACCAAGGCTTATACTTCGCTATTTACCTGCATTTATTTCATTAACGCACCAGCCAACCCCGAACACCCCTAGTTTTTATTTGTCCCATAAAATTTCATTAAGTCCCAAACCCAATTACATACGTAACCATTAAACCCTTTGAAATCCTAATACGCATTTAAATTGAGTGTCTCATACAATGGCGGGGGGTGAAAGGGGGAAACAAAGGTTACGTTATATGTATCACAGGTAGTGTAGCATTGCGCAGGCGGCTCGCATGGCATAAGGGATCAGGGACGGCGTTAGGATTAAGATATGTTTATCTAAAAACAACTCGTTTTCAGTTTAACTTTGTGCAATAAACATTTTTTCGCTACTCTTGCACTTAAACTGTTAGGTACTTTAGTCTCTGCATATCGGGACTGAAAGCACCTCATTAATCTCTAGGGATTAAAGTTTTTTTTTATTTAATTTGTGTTTGTGAACGGAGGAATATCGCCATTATTAGTGTAAGTATAGACAATTTTTAGGGCGTTGAAATAACCTCAAAATGACAACTGTGCAAATTATTTAAAAAAACTTTTCAAATTGTCATTTAGACACAGAGATTTTTGTAGAAAGAAATGAAATGTAAACTTCATTCGCTCATATCTTTCTATTTTTCAACACAATGATCACGATTTCACGTCATTCATTTTCGTTTCGTTTGTTTAAAAGAAAAATTGTATTCCAAGCCTACCCTAGTGGATTTAATTCATAGCTAAAAGTCAATCGTACAGTATAACAAGTCCTTAGTAAACATTTGAACACATCAAAGCGAGCCCACACTCATTTGTTTTATTTCTCCCTCGCCACAAAAAATACCCAATAGTTTTGGCAACCCTAACCTAATGAGCATATTACAAGGGGTACTATTCAAGGGTATAAATTAGAGTTCCGCGGACAATGGACCAGGTCGGCTGTAATTATTGTGTCGGGAGCATTCGGTTTTTCCGAGATGATTGAACAGCTATTGTGTACTCCGATGAGAGTGCTTACTTGTGTTTGATGCCGTAGGATACTCTTAGTTACGAAATGGCGAAATAGAAATAATAGTTTAGTCGCATTAAATATTGTACTTACGTACAAAAAATTGTGTTATACTAGGATTCAAAAAGATTATCGAAACGCGGAGAGTTCTGTGCTTGTGTCCATGGTACACTGCGCAGTCTATACTTTTCATTTGTCATTTTATATTCGAAATCTTCTTTCACTCCCAAAATAAGGATGGATACTGCAAAACAATCAAACTCAAAACACTGAGCTGATGCAAATTACGACGTTAGAGACTTGTGATCAGTGCGACACTGCGCGATCGATCAATAAAGTAATCCCAGTTTGTATTTAATAACATCAGTGTCATTCTCACGTACGATCTACCCACAGAATCAGTATAAACAAAACAAGATCACTCCCAAGCGATAAAATACCGTCACTTTTTAAATAAAATAAAAATGGCGTCCGAATTTACAAAAACGCAAACACGTTATCAAATTAACAATTTATCTCATTTATCACAAGATTAAAAAGTTCATTGAAAATTTTGACAGATTCTTGTCCATCAAATAATCTCGTCCCGCATTAAGTTGATTGATCTCCGACAGGAGATAGATGGCGCTAAACTGGGGGGGAATAACAAGCCGACTAATTGTCTGGAAGATACCGCCTGGCAGCGATAACATCGATTCACCTAAAGCACCGTTTTGTCAACGATCTTACAGGTGACTCTTCATTGTTATTTAACTATTCATTTCTTCATTGTAATTTAGGCTATAATTCTATTAGTGAGATTGTAAGCTATCATGTGAAAAAAATACAATAGTGCATTGTGTCTTAAGGGCGGCAAATAAGGAATTACGAACTAGAGTCTATTAGAAGCCCGAAGTCGAAGACTGAGGGCTTTAATGAGTCGATGTTCGTAATTCTAGTACAGCTCGTGCGACATACAATGTTTTTCATCACATTTGCGAGTAAAATTTTATATTTGTAAAAAAATATATAATTGTCCCAAATATTGGCGATACCTTGGGCTGCGCTCTTGGCAGCGCCGCCCTCTACCTCCCTCGGCATGTGCCTGAGCCGCGTGTGCATGTTGCCCTGCAGCAGCGCGCGCAGCAGCATCAGTACGGGCACTGACTCATTTACCGACCTTGGGCTTCATGACAAGAAAATTAGTAAGCGCAATGACTCATTTACCGACCACGGGTTTCATGACAAGCTCATTAAGGTCGAGGGTTTTATTTGGGGGGTTGCAACCAAGGTACCCTTCATGTTTTGACGCTGTTTACGAGCAAGTGTGATGAAAAGTATATTCTATATCCTTCTGTAAATTGAAAAAAAATCATGGAGCTACCAGCATAGCAAAGACACGAGTCCACTGACTTGTGTATTTTTTTACATTTTGCCGATTGTCCCTCTCTTTCTCGTGTTAAATAAATTAGCGTCAGTGGAGCGGCCAAAGACGAAGTTCGAATTTCGCACTTCATAGTATTCAGTCTGTACTTTTCATCAATATTATTAGCTTGTAGTTTAGGGCCCTGGTTTAAAATTACGTGTAATCGACACCTACTCCTCTCGATTCTCAACAAACTAGGTACTTTCAGCTTTTCATTTGTTTAATTAACTCTTTGTATAAATAAGTTCCAGTTTTGTGTTCGGGTGAGAACACCGGAAAATTCGGAACCTTTTAGCTTATAGTAAGTAAAACTACACCGACTCCCAGCGCCATTACTTGAAGGGCTTAGCAGCATTGCTCCACGCTACAAATAAACTAAACCCTCAACATTCTGAACCCAAGTAGCATGGAAAGTTCAGAATTAACACGGGTTATCATTTGTATGCTAATTTTAGCATTTGGCGCTCAGCGTCTGTGTAGAGTAGGTAAAAAAATCGGCCAAACGCGAGTTGGACTCGTACATTCGAACAAACTGACTCATGTAAATACTTGCTAGGGTGGAACCATTTGTGATTGGTTTTTTGGAGTCTTTTTGTATTTTTTATTTCAACTCCAAATTTGTTACTTTTACGAGTATCCCGTGGAACCATATCGAAAATAAAAACTGAGACATGGATGCACAGAAAAACCAGAATTTTCGATATGGAACCATTTTATTGGCGACGGTTCAAGTGCCGTCTTATTTCTATTAAGATCCGAATGGATAACCATTATGCACTATACCTGTACGATCAAGGACTTTAATTCATAAGCCATCATGGAAACTTATCACAGTAAACGTCATAGTGACATCGCATTCATTAACAATGAAAATCGTAATGACTTTTCCTTTGAAAAGGTTCCATGGTGGCTCATGAATTAAAGTCCTTGAGTGTGCTATATATTATACGAGAAAAATCCACTTTTGCTGTTTAATTTCCTCGCAGTCGAAGTAGAAAACAGAGTGCTACTTGTGCCTTTGTACAATATTGTGGTAAGACCGATAATGAAACTAGTTTTTGGCTTTTTTTTGCAAACATCTAGTTCTGTTTTCGTTGACTGAGTACTAGGCGGCCATAAAAGCCAGGCGGCTTAATACGGCGACGTAGTACATAACGAGAACGTCAATATTTTCCCGCTGCCTCGGAAAATATATGGAGTATTTTTTGTTCTTATTGAAGTCGAGAACGCTCCCGTTTTATGATTTTTGTAGATGAATTTGAAGGAAAACACGTATTATTGGCGCCCATCTGAAAAATGTGAAACTGAAGCGACTTGGGAAATTGTGAAAATTGTGGACCAAAAACTTTATTGAGAAAATCAATAATAACATAGGTTAGATGACTGCCTGCCACTGAAGCACTAAAACCTGCCGAAGATAGAAAAGATAGAAAAATAGTGCAACTAGCCATCATTTCTTCAGACTTGACTTTTGGCACTGAAGATACCGACGAAGAGCAAGATGACACCATTAAATAATTATTCCGAGACGCGACTCTTAAAGAAAAAAAACACTATCGTAGTCCTGAAAACTAGATTAATGTTTAATTAAAGTTTCTTGACAGGCAAAATATTGGTTAATGACGTTAAGCGCTCGATTGTGTTATTAAACGCAATGCATTTGACGCACATCTAATCTAACCAATCACAATCCACGCAATCTAATTACCAAACATGCGTTAGCCGCTGCGCTCATCGCGTAAGACATTCTTTGGTAATTAAATTATCGGATGCAAATGGATGTGCGTCAAACGCATTGCGTATAACGCAGCGTTTATCGCATAAAAAACCGAGCGCTTTAGTAGTGAGATCCGTTCTTGCTTACGATTGGCTCTTTTTTTTTTTTTTTTTTTTTTTTTTATTGTAGCTTCGCGCTCTTGGCGCATTTAGCCGATTGGCTCATTTAGTTATTTAACCAATCAGAAATGTCACGCAAATATTTGTTGCCAAAGCTGCAAAGTTGACAAAGGGACCTCAAGATAAGGACTAGCGCCAACTAGACCGTCATAAATAGAAACAGTCATTAGATTTTTAAGGACAGATCCATCGCTTTCCATAAGTGTGCGTAAAATGCGACTTAAGAACCTGATGTGAGTGCTGCCCGCCCCTATCATCATCATGTCGGCCGAAAGACGTCCACTGCTAGACATAGGCCTTACCCAAGGCTCTCCACTCAGACCGGTCTTGTGCTTTCCGCATCCACCGCGATCCCGCGATCTTAACCAGGTCGTCGCTCCATCCGCTCCAGCAGCCCTATTGCCAACTACGGACTCCGAACTCCAGCACTGCGACGTTGAAATCCATGGAAAACTACCACACTATTTTTCCAAGAAAATTGACATGTCATGAAGCTGCACTACTAACCACGACCACTGTCAAAAGTGTAGCAACTTATTAGAGAGAGTTGCTTTGAAACAAACAAACTAATTAATACGTGCGATCGGTTCGAAGATTGACTATAGTTACGGATCAGAACATTTTAAATATCTACGCTTTTTCATTCAGCTCGCCTGTTCTCATTAAAAATGAACCTTTTTCTTTCCCTGTGTTAGTACGTAAACAGCTTATTTCCGTGTATGTGTGGAAGCCTTATGCGGGAAGTCGTTTACTGCATAATGGGCCATTCCGAAACAACTACGGTGTCATATACACTGGCCAGCTCGCTTAAATAATACAGTAACACGCCGTGATATTATTATAACGGACAAAATAAATACGTGCTTATTTTCTTATGTATATTTTTACAGGGCGATACTGGAGAGATGTGATCTGGACCAACCCTAACCTACTGTAAGCTAGCGTTTAATATCAGTGATTGGTGAGATTAAATCCAGTAAAACCGGGCATGAGTCGGACCAAGCTCAGTGTATACGTAGAGTTCCGTAACCGTTACTAAAAAAGTACAACGTAAAAAAGTTTATCAGCAAAAGAGCGTATCTCTAGCACTTAAAGGCAGACACGACAGATTCTACAAGAGTTCCACTATTTCCTTTTGTGGTACAGAACCCTGAAAAGCAAGTCCGATCCTTTATATACTTACAATAATATACTTACAATGGATAGAAACACACTCGTGTCACCATCATACCCTTTTAAACCTGACATAATAAACATGAGCCTCTTTATAGCGCCTTTAACCGACTGCTCCGAGACATTACGAGTAATGTATCCGAACATCAATTTCAATCACGCTTTTTCCGGGAAAAACGGATTGCCTTTGTTTTTGCTTTTGTTTTAACGGCGTTAAAGAAGCCTCGGATCATCACCATTTCTGTTCAAGGAATTGAATAGGAAAGTAACAATGCTTGTTAAATAATGTGCCTAAACCTACATTGTCTTCTCGTTACAACGTTGGCACTTTTGCAGGCCTTCCACTGGGTGAACTGACGACATCGTAAGAGTTGCGGGCTAAAGTGGATGCAAATGGTGAGTTGTCGTTCACTGTAGCATTTTTAGATAGAGGAGACATTGCCTCATCATCATCATCGTGTCAGCTGAAAGATGTCCACTGCTGGACATAGGCCTTCCCCAAGGTTTTCCTCTCAGATCAGTCTTGTGGCAATGCTTGTGTGGATGCAGAAAGCACAAGACCGGTCTGACATTGTCTTCTTAAATTGAATTAAGTATCTATGTCCAGTTCCTAATGGTATCTTTCCCAAAAGTAAATGCCACTTCCTGTCAAGCCAAATGCTTCAGTCTACCCGTGGTCATATTCATATGCATGCATCTGAGTCGAAATGTCAGGAGCTTATTAAAGATAAGCGCGGTCTAACATTCCGTAACAAATTATGGAGTACTACTTCCTTTAGCATTGGTAGATTTCCTCATAACACATTTTTTTAATAACATTCAAACTGTTTGGAAGTGAAAATGAGTGATCGGCCCCTAAGTTTTAAGCTTAATTATAAAATTAATTCCGGTTTCCACACCGCCTTATACTAATGTCCATTGCAGCCGTTTGACGAATCGTGTTTGTTTTCTTTTAAAAATTATATAAAACTGTTGTGATATTTTTAGCATTCTTAGTTAGGATTAGTTCTTCGCTTAACACGCAAGGCCGTAAATAAATAAACAATTTCTCTCTTTCCCTCTAGTTTTTAAAGTAAAAAAATACTGGTCCATTTTGTCCGTCAATTAGCCGTCAGTAATGTTACCAGAAAATATTGGAGCACGTTTTTTTTTATCAATTAAATTACAAAGATGAAGCGCATCAAAGTTTGGGAGTGGGTAACTACCTACTCCTAACGGCACACCGTGCTAAAAAGAGTCGCACGGTGTGACGTCACGCACGCAGAACTAGCTGGCTACATCCTACTAATATTATAAATGAGAAAATTTGTGTGAGTGAGTGAGCGAGTGAGTGAGTATGTTTGTTACTTCTTCACGCTGAAATGGCTGGACGGATTTGGATAAAATTTTGCAAAAAGTTAGTTATTACCTGGATTAAAACATATGGTACTTTTTATCCCGATATTCCCACGGGATAGGGATAAAATCTCGAACTAATAACCGCTAGGCTTAGAGTCATGAATTTTGGTATGTAGATAGCTGGAGATTGGGAATAACACATAGGCTACTTTTTATCCCGATATACCCATGGGATAGGGATAATATCTCGAAATAACAACCGCTGAGTTTAGAGTCATGAAATTTGGCATGGGTGTTTTAATCTAATTTCAATGAAAACCACGATGTCATTTTAAGGAATCCCCACGAGAATTTAATAAAATCCCGCTATTTCAATTCAACTGCTGTATCTAATGATTTACGCGTGCGATGCCGCGGGTAAACGCTAGTATCTTTATAATTATTTGTTTAACTGACAAAAGAAAAAACACGTTTCTAAAATTTCGGATACCTAATCTAATTAACTGACGCACTAATTAAAACTTTCTAAAAAGCTGTATAGCCCAGTACTGTTTTTTTTCACCAATAATACCAGGGTAGCATAAAGCAATAAGTGCTTCGACTGGCTGACTTGTGTCCGGACGCCGAGCTCCATCTGCACACGCAGCTCTGATTTCACACGCCGCTACTCGAAGCGAATCCTTGGGTCGCCGCCCTTTGACCTTTCCATAATTATATAGTTTCATACGGCTAACATAGTACTCTTCATATTATTATAAAAGGCTATATAAATCTTAGATATTCTTCGAATCTATAGATTTGATAGGATAGCCACTAGCCACTCGGTTAGAGAACAAGAAACAAACTTAACCTCCCGGGTTCGAACTTTAGTCGACACGGGCCCTATACGAAGTACAAAAATCCAGCTACGATTATGCACGATAGGTGAAGGAATGACCGATTTTCTAATACATTGCGCGTCCGGCCAAATACCTGATGTGTCGTAAGCGTCTTGACCGAGCAATGAACTGAGAAAATGCACGCTGCGACCTCAACCACGCGTAGTCGTCGATAAGCCGAAAGCTTGAAACCATAACGTGCGAGTCGATACCCAAATTTCACAGACTAACTTCATCAATAATGCGCAATATCGATAAACTTACCCAGGCGCATCTGCACGACTTCAATATTAAACAATCCGCACCAAATAGACCCAATCCCGGCCAGAATCATTTAGTTTTTAGGTGTCGACATTTGCATAATACTGTTAGATATCAAATCGGAGTGGATGCGTGTGTCGACGTCGGACCAGATTAGCATATCTAATCTGATCCCAGCTTCTCTGATGACCTCGATCGCGTCCTGATCGAAGAATCTAAATCTCTCTTAATATTCAGTCTCGGACTACAAAATGGCGGCAGTAAACGCGACGCGGGCCCGATGAAAATTCGAAAAATCAAAGTAAGCGCGCCAACTTTGATTGGACAACTTCTGAGGTCATAGCGACATCAAAGCCTCTCATGCAAAATTACTTCCGAGGCCGAAATACCCTGTAAGATCAGCAGATAATGAAGACAACACGTAATTAAATGTTACGCGACGCTTTAGCCCCGACAAGTTTAAGCGATTCGCGGATAAAACAACAATCAAACTCAATTAGTTTTCTTTGTCGCTGCACTGCCGCTAGGCTAGCCGTTAGCGCGTATCGCGACATCGCTGATACAATAGCTGGTTATAAAGGGAAACATTGTCCTATCGCAATACAAGTTAAAAGATAATGCGAGCGTACTCTCCTAATAACATTTGCATATCTTAATGCGACGCTCGCTCCAAGTTCGCGACGCGCCGATATAGGTACAGGACGAGTGTTTCGATACCCGCTAATATTGGCTCAATAAACAACGAACATGGCAACGCAAACAAAGCACGGGAAACGATGGCAGCGAATCGTAATTATGGATTAATAATAATGGATCTACTACGTTCAAGTAGATAATTGTTGAAACATGCAAATGAGCGTGGCTTAACTAGTGTGTTTGCGGAGTTAAACACACTTTCTTAGCTGATATGGAGCTTAATCCGCGTAATGTTGTTCATGTAGGTACGTAACGAGGCGAATGCGTCTTTTTGTGTTCGTAAAATATTACAGTGGCTGCGTATAAAATGTATGGGGCAGGTCGGCCGGGTATTTGTAAGGGTATCCATTCACGGGCGTACAATGCGGCAGCGTCAATGCGCCGTGCACGCGACGCTCCTCGCTCCACGAGATTCAAAAATGGAATTGTGGAACGAACGTATTTTGGCGGGAACGGGTGTTTTGTGCGCGCCACAATGCCGACATTTTGTATGGGGACTTATTTCAGTTTATTACACACAAAGCGCTCCTCTGTACGACGCGGTGCAAGGCTGAGATATACCATGTATATTTATCTTTTCAGATATAAAATATTTTTCTGAATGTATTACCGAAATTTAAAAATAAAATTCCTTTTCACTTCTCATGCTCGTAAAGTTCGTGTTTATGCTGTATCTAGACAACATAAAATGACTTTTTATGCTCTAGTGTATAAAATAAAATCTTCCGTCTAAGACCACCGTAAGACCAAGGTAATCATGTGTCAACAGCCACAAACAAAAAAGTTTCTAAATATTTTTTTAATAATTTTTAATTTACATAACACTAAAAATCAATCAATTATTATGAATCAGTAAAATTAAAAAAAATGAATTATTATAATAAAAATAAAAGGTACATAGAAAGTGAATCATTGTTTCCACTGTTGCTATTTCATTTCCTCACAATCTAAGTGAAAAGCAGTGTAAAACTCGACCATTAAACCCATTTTCCCCTCGACGTGTCTATCCACACTCGCCGTACCGGCTCGGGTGGCTATATGAACGTCTTGGGTAAAATGGCTCGTATTATGCTCTTGTTAAACAATCTACTATTTTTCAAAAATGTTTAAAATTAATTTTATTTATTTAAAAAGTCATACATAGGACAGTAGTGTCATAATACAGTATTCAACATTTCTTTAATTAAATTGCTCCGTTAATTTAACAAAACAAATACATACCTAACATAATGACTAATGATTCTAATAATAATAGTCATGGCTAGTAATAATAATACATAATTTTTATTTAGCTCGAGTCCAATTACTGTTAGGGTCTATGCACACGGTGTGTGTACTTTTAGGTGTAGACGACCCGCGTTTCGGAAATACGCTACCTATTTGACTAATTTGTATTTATTTCATAAATTAGAGCTTGACAATGCGTATTATCGAACAGAAAAACCATTTTGTAGGCTAGCTTTACATGTATATAAAAAGGCTTGAAATTCAAGATTAAAGAGAAAAAGACATAATTGCATAAAATATGACGTCACATGCAAGTTGCGCCTACTTCCTACATAGAGAAAAGCGTTTCTGAACACAAATAGGTAAATAGATTTAAAAAAAATACTATTTTCAAAATAAAATATATGATACCTATTACCCCAGTCACCTAACATCTTCGCTCTAAGATGTTATTTTTATTTTTTTCCATCTAATGTATTTTTATGTGTATCGAATATGTGTAAATAAATGTTTCTCTCTCTCTTAATATAGTGCCATCTCTGAATATAGTTATGTAGTTACGGACATTGAAATTGAGTAGTTTGAATCGCTACATATTTGTCAAATTAATCGTTTGTTTCATGCGTTTCGGGAATTGCAGAATCGCATTATTTTTTGGTAAATTGTACGTAACATACTCAAAGGGTAGTGATCAAGTACTTACCGAAAAGTTACTGCTTATAATGATTTTTATATGCGTACCTGTATGTAGCTCTATTATTTGTTTTATTTTTATTAAAAACTGACTACTGATTGACCTGTCTGATGGTAAGTACTGATGAAGCCAATGATGTACCTTGCTATTTCATTGATAAGGATCTAAAAACAAACAATAAATAAATAACAACACTGACATTGCAATAGGTACTTTATTCAGGCAAAATTCACAGATCAGAACATAAGAATTATGTGACAACAAAACAGTTCTAAAGGTACCTGAGTACAATTTGGTATTATAATAAAATGAACGGAAGTCCTATCACAAATAACTATAATCTAATTAAAATAGGCGAGTGGAAACATTCCTAGTTTTAATATAATGTACGTCAATAATTATTCTATCATTAGTATACCTATTTAATAATAATTGAGACGTTAGCGGCTAAAGGGCCTTAATCTCAATTTTGTGTTTTAACGCCATCTATCGCCGTGGTCAGGTACTGAGGCGACCGTGAAACTTTACACCAAAATTTAAAGTTTCACCTCTAGATGGCGCTAGCAGAACTTAAAATAGTGATTTAAGCCGTTTACACACTAACTACACATTTTATTAAGCCCAACGAGTGCGTGACTTCTGGTATTTTGCGCTCTCAAGTAATCCGAATGAGTCATGACGAATTTTACTTGGTAACATCAAGTGCTTGAAAATATTTTAAACGTGAAATACTTCATAAAGGTACTACGTGTCATGAAGTATGTCAGGTAAATCAGGAACACATACTAGCAAATACTTCGCGATGCCTCAGAATATAATCACGACGTATTAGATCATGTGTTCTATTATATTAAAAATTTGAACACTGTTGTAAAATACTTGATGGTTAAGAAACGCACCATGAAATATTTCATTGGTATGTTCAGATAAATGAAAATACTTAATTTGAACTCGTACATTAAAATACTTGGTGGTTCTGAAAACTACGAAGCTCATCTAATTTTGTGTTCTATAATATTCACCTTTACACATTTAATCAAACACCCCGCGGTTAATTATGAACCGCGAAATATTAGAAAGAAAAATTCGCGAATCGCATTCAAAACAAAGAAACAAAATTAAATATCACTTGAACTCACAATAAATACTTGGTGGTCAGGAAAAGGCGACCACGAAATATTTGATGTTTCGTTCTAAATTATCATAAAACACAAAAATAAACACTTGGCAGTTTCACAAATGGAACCACAAAATATTGAAGGCTGGGTTCCAAACAGAACGTCCATAGATAGAAACACACAATCGAATTTTTCACAGTCCGAGACGAAACTACGAAATATCGAATTTGTGTTCCAATCATCGAACACGAGGACGTAATACGTCAGCCCATTACACCAAGAAGTGTCGAAACAGTCCTAAGACACCCCGTGGTCACTGACATATAACATGTTGCGTTCAATTTGGACCAAACGGCCGTCGTTTAGTCGTTCAATATTTTATTTACAACGTACTTGCCCATCAAACGTCTAAACAACAGCGAGGACATAAAATACCAAACAGAAAATTCCGACTCGAATACAATACTGGAAGTGGGCATACCCGTGGATACTGTATCCGTGTCTTGTTCAAAATCCACACTTGATATTTGTAAAAAACAATCCGCCTTGAGATCCGATTCCTCAAGAGCTCATGATACCGGAAGTGACAGCACTCATTAGTTTTAAATCCATTATAATTACCGTGCTCGAAACACTATGGCACATTTACCATGAATTTATCTATTCCTTAACCGTATGCATTAAATATTGTTTATTTTTATACCTTCGCTAATCTGTGATCTATGAGATGTATATCTATCACACAATTAATATGAATCTTTGGCTATATTCCGTGATGTGTCCTTAAAACTAAAGTCGTGACGAAGTACTTTGGAAATATACGTGCTTATCGATTTATTATAAAGTAAGTTGGACTATTTCTAAATAATTCATTTCTCTCGCGACATAGCATGGCTGTAGGGTCACTAAAATACATTACAGGAATGTGAAAAGTCCAATACCTCAGGACAATCTTATATTTTCATCCTGAAGCCATGTTATGGCGCGTTTTTAAATATCATTAAAACGTCAGTGTGGCGTTAATGGCGTCCAGTCGCTCACTATATCAGTTTGCCTTCAAATCCAATATTCAACACTATCCTAATTTATTTCTTCCACAGATGACCATTATTTTTACCAACTTCACGACAGCTTCCCAATACCCTCCGTCGGAAGGGCCTTGTTGAGTATTTTTAAGACCCAAGAATGACGTCTATCATTCTTAATTTAGCGTCTTTGGGACACTACTGTTCTAATTATCAGAAAGGTAATTTCCCTGTTTTCATCTTATATCACTACCTTTCTGGTTAAGATGATACAGAAAATGTTAACATAAGACTCCCTATACTTCTAAAGAACCATTGAAGAACATCTAATATTTAATTATTTTTCACGCTTTCAGGTCCTCTTTAATTAAAACTCTCACAAACAATACTATAAAAAGCAACTTCTCGAGATCCTTTTAAACTTGGTGAATACTTCCTGTATCTAATATTACGGTCATTCCTTACTTCAAAGGTAAGTACATAGACAATTCTTCGTATGTTTGAAGACGAAACGCTTATTTATGAAAGTAAACCAGTTTCTAAATAGTCTTTATCTTAAATCAACTCCTTTCGTAGACAATCGTAGCGTTTCTATGTACAACCGAAAAAGGGATTTAATTCGAAAAAAAAAAAGTAACAACAAGGCTTTCACACAAAGCTATATCCTAACCCCCTTATTCATAAAAAATCCTTAATTGAGGTTTGATCGGTCTGTTACTTAGCAGACTGATTAAGCTTGTTAGACGGTTGTCAAGAAGTATGATTCATAAACGCTTGCTAGCAGTCTGCTAGTTGTTGAGCTGCTGATAGACGGATTAGACGCGTTATGTTGGCCACCTTGACAAATCAAAGACAAAAAATGGCCTAATCGATAATTTAAAAAAAAATTGACAGCAGTGACAGCAAATTAGCAGGAAAAAAAATAAAAAGCGAGATGTTTGTTTTCCCGCCATTTCCGATTCGCATGTTTATGTTGTGCAAAAAGCCATAATTATGTTAATCATCCTAAATTTTTTCATTGTTAATTTATTGTTGCTAATTTAGAGGATTTTTAAATACAAATTCCTGAAAATAAATTTTCCAGTTTTTTTTTTTAATCTTTGCGTAGCCCTGCCTTCACTATAAATATCTTCGGTATGGTTTTTTGCTCTTGTCAAAGTCAGCTGTTCAAACTTGTGGCGGCCATTTTGTGACTTAGCAGGGAGATAAAGGAGGGTCTACGGTCCTCTAACTTTAGCAGAGCCTTGATCGACTGATTAGCGCTAACAGACGTTTATGAATCATGTTTTTTAGCATCGGGCCTTCAAGGAGCCTTCAAGGAGGCTCTAACTTTTTATGAATAAGGGGGTAAGACTATACCAAAGTGAGCAATCAAGCTAACCAATAAAATCTTTCTTCTTCGCATGTCATCCTCATGAATTGTTTAATTTTGGGTCCTTGCAACTTACAACATATTCTTTTGTTAAATTACAATGTTCCTTCAATTATCTTAAGACTCTAGTATGCCCTGTTTTAGATATCTGGCATCATACCTGTCCACTTGCTTCTTTGAGCTCCTCTGAAAACCAATCCAATTCAAAAGTGAATCCAATCCTGTTTCCGCTTAATGGAAGCCTTGCAAGCCTGGTGTGAAAGCCGCGTCAGTTACCCCCCTACCTGAATCCTCCTTTTCTCCCCCAGAGCCACTGACGCCGCACTTGACGTTTACTTCGCTTTCTCGTGTTCCAAGAGGTCAGCCAGGTTGGAGATCTCTATCTCCTGCACGCGCCGGCCTGAGAACTGGATGTAGTGGACAGGGGTTTCCACGGAGCGCTTACGAATCACTGGAATGTAGGAAGGTGAGGTTAAAGCGGTGAAATGCTTGGATTTTATCAGATGTTTCTGTTGGAATATGCATCTTATACATTAACCTTAGTGAAATAAGTATTTTAAACAATTACTTTGCTCACTCGCGACCTTACTGTAGCTACGTCTATACAACAAATGTGTGTTCATGCAGCTCCTCCACCTCCACACTTTAATAACACCCACAAATCACACATACTCAACTATTACCACCAGCAGACTACTCTGACGCGTTTCAAACTCCACCAGAGTTCTTCTTCAGAGAAACAACACCATTCACCATGTTACCAGATATTAAACGTCTAACGTCTTAAAGTACTTGGAATCGACATCTCAGACCAAAGCAAGGCTATTAAATACAACTCTTCTTGGAATTTTTTAGACTTGTATGCTTTAAAAAAAAAAGAGCTAAAAGGGTAGTCTTTTGGAAAGCTAATGGGGGTAGATATTATATAGCCACTGGTTACTCACAGGGCTGCGGGTCTGGACGCAGGTGGTAGACGGGCTTGGCGCGGCAATGATCGGGCAGGGCGTGGCGTAGGGCCGGCAGCACAGCCCGCAGCGAGCTGCGCACGCGCGTCACGTCGAAGTCGCCGCCAGCCTCGATGCTGAGCACGAACGCGTCCGGGGCCAGCACTAGTTCAGGGTCCAGCTCCATGGTGAAACAGCGCTCGAGGTCCACTATGCCTGGATATCAATTACGTCGGGAATAATGAAATCCGAGGCCTTAAGACCCATTTAGACTATGCGAGCGAGAACTAGCATGCAAGTTTCATTACATTGCGGTATTTGTTTGATCAACTTAATTCATTATCCCTCAATACTCCGCAATGTAACGCCACTTGTATGCAAGTTCTTGAATGGTCTAAATGTTTCAGATGACTGACGGATGGACGGAACATGAGTGACAATACCTAATAGGATTCAATTTGTCACCCTTCGGGTATGGAACCCTAAACAGTTTGAGCATGGCTGCTCCAGGTCTAAATGGGACTTTAGTGTCTAACGAACTCGGACTTCTCAATTTCTTTCACCATTTCCTTCTGTCACACGGTATAGAATGTCGATAGACAGAGATAGTTATAGTGAATTCAGTCGCGAGCGCCCAGGAGTTGTACACTACGGCCATCGCTTATCTACCACACGTTTTAAATATCCTCGTTGAGTTTCTTGCTGGATTCTTCTCAACAGAGGTTTTTCCGAACCGGTGGTAGATTTTTTTTGACATTCATAAGTGCTTGTTATAGCCTAAATTGAATAAAGATATTTTGACTTTGACTGCGTGCGTATCTGCTTACGTGTAGTTTTACAACTGATGGTTTCAACTTTTTGTTTTATTTCAACGAATTAGGTCAGAAGCTCTAAATTATCCAATGCCATACTTGGTTTGGATAAGTATTTAACTAAATGTAAACAAACTTCAGCTGCCAGATTTGGCACATTCAAGGATTTTAAACGTCTTTAACCGACTTCAAAAAAGGAGGAGGTTATCAATCCAGTTGTATTTTTTTATGTTTGTTACCTTAGAACTCCGTCATTTACGAACCGATAACAAGTATTTCACGGGTTGAATTTCAATTACCTTATCACAGTTGCTAAGCAATTTATGTTCTTCGTAATGCATTGGTAAAATGGAACGGGTGGTGAAGCACCAGGAATAATGAACGTCTCTGCATCGGAAAAAGCAATCTTTCGTAAAAGGTGACGAGCAGTTGACATTAAACTATTGTACCTTAGATTATTTACACTAAAAAGCGTGAAAAAAAATCATAACAAAAAATTGAACCCACTACTACAAAAAACCATGAAAATCATTTTCTACCAGTCTGAAGTCGGTGCCTCAGCACGAGCCAGCAGGAGTGGACCTTTAGTCGTCTACCTCACCTACATACTATACATTGGGCTTCAATCACTCGTGCTGGCTCATGTTGAGGCACCGACTTCAGACTGGTAGATTTTTTTTTCATGATTTTTTTGCTGTCCGTTCAATTTTTTGTTAAGTATAAAAAAAAACTTATCTATCATTGTAATACAAACTTGACTAGTGTATTTTAATACAGAAACTTACTTACTTTTATTAATATTTTTAATTTGTCTAATTTTAATGTATTTTTATGTAAAGTCAAAGTAAAGTATACAGAAATGTAAATGTTTAGATACTAGTTTAATGGGGGAATTTCAATATTTAAGACACCAATTGACGTTGTTTTGTATACATTTAATGAAATACCTATCCAAAGCAAGTATAGTTACACGTCGCACTATCCCTAAAAATTTGTGAAATATTAAAGCAGTTTCATTTAAAATCATAGAAGTTGGTTACCAATTCCGCATTTCAGAAAGAGAAATGTAAACACATTAGTGACGTTTGCATGTCTTAATAGTACATTGTGTCTTAAGGGCGGTAAATAAGGAATTACGAACGAGAGTCTATTAGAAGCCCGAAGTCGAAGACTGAGGGCTTTAATGAGTCGATGTTCGTAATTCTAGTACCGCCCATGCGACATACAATGTTTTTCATCACATTTGCAAGTAAAATTTTATATTTGTAAAAGAAAAAATATAGTTCTACCAAATATTGGCGATACCTTAGGCTGTGCTCTTGGCAACGTCGCCCTCTACCTCCCTCAGCATGCGCCGCAACGTGCGTGTGCATGTGGTCCTGCAGCAGCGCGCGCAGCGCCATCAGTACGGGCACCGACTCATTGACCGACCTTGGGCTTCATGACAAGAAAATGTGTACGCGCAACGACTCATTTACAGACCACGGGTTTCATGACAAGCACATTAAGGTCGAGGGTTTTATTTGGGGGGTTGCAACTAAGGTAGCCTGCATGTTACGACACTGTTTACGAGCAAGTGTGATGAAAAAATAGAAATAAGCTCGGCGCTGGTTTTCCATTGGAAACATTTTACGTACAATTCAACATAAAAAACCACAGAGCTGTCTTCTTTATTTTCTGTTCAGCTACACTTAAAATATATCACAAACCACAACAACTAAGTACCTAAACTAAAAATATACAACTTTAAACGACTTTTCTGTGAAATTATTCCTCATAGTATCTTCAAGTACTAAAATATTCCTTATTAGATACGTTTATCTGACGCCAACTAATACCCATAGAACAAGCTTTTATAAGATTGTGACTAAGTAAACTCACCAGTCATATTAGCGCCAAAGTCGTGTATGAAGCTGGTTTGACGTCCGTTGTCGAACACCGTGATCTTTTCCACAGTATCCCCTATGTCCAGCTCCTCGCGCAGGAAGTTGAACAGTCCATCGGTGGTGGCATCGTCTCCGGTGCTGAACACCTGCACGTCCGGGTCCGAGGACCAGCGGAGCGGCATCACGCGGTAGTTCGGCTCGATCAGCTGCGATTCCTGCAACTGTACGTTACAGAGTGAAAGACCATGGTCTTTGTCTACAGGACGGTTTGGCCGGATTCTGCCTTATCACACAATTATAGTGTGCCAAATGTTTCATTTGCCAACTGTTTTATTTTCTCCGAAACCAAAATGTTTTCTCAGTGTTTTTTTATGTCTTCATAGAACACAGTAGGTTAGGTTAGGTTTTTTTATGAAAGTTCCGAATAAAATATAGCTTCAGAGACAATCCTGAGTTGGCAAATGAAACATTTGGGAAACGTGAGTTGGGAACCCGGTTTGGCAGCCTGTGATGGCTTCTACAATTTGCCCGAAGGTCGGTCAGAAAGGGACTGTGGTTTAGCTTTTAGGCTCGTTGTGCACTGGCAATTGGTCGCAAAGTCTCATTTATCGGGTAACAGTAGACCATTGGCGTGCAGTGGATCAATTCAAGGATAGGCAGCTGCTAGTTCTGCGCCAGCAGCAGCGCCAGCCCACCGCAGCAGAGTAGACCCAGCGTATCTACTTATCTACTTGGTGCAATGGAGATCGAGCAGAAACTCTAGTACTGGTAAACACAACTGATAATCTTATGCCTATGCCTACCTAAAACATAAGTATGAACGAAATTCCCCGTTCTACTCATAAAGTCTTTCCTTCAATTCTGAACCTACGTATACTTTGATTTCAATGGATGGGTATAGAGCAGAACCCCTAGCAGAGGTAAACACAACTCATAATTTTGACTATGCCAACCTAAAACTTAAGTATAAACAAAATTCCACGCTCTACTCATAGTCTCTCCTTCAATTCTGGACTCCCGGACTTTGGTGTCACGGGAATAGAGCAGAACTCTTGGTAGCGGTAAATACACGTCTTATTTTTGTGACTGTCAGGTTAAAACATCATTTTGACAATGCCTCCCTAAAACCTAAGTATCACCAAAATTCCCCGCTCTTCCAGTGGACCCCCGCTCTACTAACATCACTCCTTGAATCCTGGACCTACCTGCTTGGTATCAATGGGGATAGAACAGAATCCCTGGTAGCGGTGCTGCTGCACTGGCTGCAGACAGCGCCGGAACAGGTACATCCCGGAGTAGATGCCCAGCACAGACAGGAGCACCACGAGGAGCCCCATGCTCAGGCTGCTACAGGGGTGCGGCTTCGGGGTATACGTCTCCACCTTCTCCTGAGGACAGAACCGCGGGCACGATGCAATACGCACAAAATAGGTTCTCTATATTTTTGGAGAAATATTATTCCCAAATGTTTAATTTAGCAAAATGTTTCAGTCCAACTCACGATTTTCTCGGAAACCATATTTCATAAAACAAACCTAACTTGGTGTGTGCTATAAAACCTTTTTAACGCATTCACTGCCACGGACGCATATATGCGTCACCGTGACTTTCACCCTGTGCCGCTGTCATAATTATTCATACATTTTGAACGCACATAGAGCTACCGTACAACGGCTAACCGATAGTGTCTTTTCCAACCTCGACATTGGCGGAATCATCGATAGTATCGATGGAGCTATACTTTCAAGAATTTAATTGATTGAACGCACATGTGCGTCGGTGGCAAGTCAAGCCAGGTGGCAGTGAATGCGTTAAGTATAAAACCATAAGGTGCACAATGATTTACGCATGTGAAATCCCAAAAAGTCAACTGGTAGACTGGTTTCACGGAATTATAATATTTATTTAAGTTAATTAGGCTTCCTTTGAATAACATAACGTTTTAAATGCTCCTTTGAATAAGTACTTGAATAGTCCTGTATGCGTGTATATGAAATCTGTTTATAAATATTTACGTAAAATGTTCCTTTTGTCACACACACAGGACAAAATTTCCGAAGTCATTATTTCATATACGCATTGATAGAAGAATAATAAATAATTGGGTTTTCCTGTTTATTACCACAAACGTTTTTAAATAGTTATACTTATATTTTATTCATATGAATAATGAGGCATTCGATTAAATTTATATGAGTAATGCTATTTTGACTGACGACATTTTGCGGAAGCCAGAGACGAGTGGAAGAAGAAAGGGGAGGCCTTTGCCCCGCAGTAGGACACTATATAGGCTATTAAAAAAAAAATGCTATTTAATTATTGACGTAAAAGAACAAAGATTAGGCTAATAAGGCTAAGGATATCATTGGGAATAAGAAAAAAAACACTAGCAAGATTTGTTACAGTTTAAGTACGTAACTAACAAGTGAGGGTAATAAAGGCGTTTATAGGCTTATAAAGGTGTAAACTTGGTCTTAATTAATGAAAACTAGCCAAGTGCGAGTCAGTTGTAGAGTAGGGTTCTGAACTTATGCGGCAAATGATTATAATATTATTATAGTTTAATTAACAATGAAGTGTTAGGTATGTTTTAAGATAATGTAATGCGATGTTTAAATGCTCGAGTTGTATTATAATTTCCTTAGATACCTTTTGTATAAAAAACATTACACTTGTAACCTAGCTTAGACATAACAACAAAATTTTACTTACTACCTAGACCTAAGATTTTTCCATGTTTATATTAGTTACCTTTCTTTTCTAACTATATATTTTTTTATGAATAAATGAATTTGAAAAATGTTTTACATTAATTTTTAATCTACTACTGCTCCTCTTTTACAAGTTTTTATTTAAGTTGTTAAGTCGACACGTTTCCCACGTAATCTATAAATACACTCATACAAAGCTTTCACTTGACGAACTACATTATTTGTACCTATACTTCGTTTTTTTTTAGCATTAGAAAAAAGGTAAGCTATCTTGATGTGTCCTTTTATTGAAAAGCACTTTTGAAAAGTAAATCACAGCAAATATGTAACAATTAGCAGGAGCATATGATCATTTACATGCTTTTAGGGTTCCGTAGCCAAAATGGCAAAAACGGAACCCCTTATAGTTTCGCCATGTCTGTCTGTCTGTCTGTCCGTCCGCGGCTTTGCTCAGGGCAATTTGACTATTAATGCTAGAAAGCTGTAATTTTGCACGAATATATATATGTAAACTATGCCGACAAAATGGTATAATAAAAAAAACAATTTTTTTTAGAGTACCTCCCATAGACGTAAAGTGGGGGTGATTTTGTTTTCTCATCCAACCTTGTAGTGTGGGATATTGTTGGATAGGTCTTTTAAAACCATTAGGGGGTTGCTAAAACGATTTTTCGATTCAGTGATATGTTTGCAAAATATTCAACACAAAAGTGCAAATTTTCATTAAAATCGAGCGTCCCCCCCCCCTCTAAAATCTAAACCGGTGGGTGGAAAAATTTGAAAAAATTCGGAATGGTAGTAAGTACGAGTATATCAAACTTACAAGGCTATAACGGTTAAGTTTTCTTGAGAATTATTAGTAGTTTAAGAGTAAATAGCAGCCTAAGGTATAAAATATACCTAAACTTGGAAGATAAACGAATAAATACTACGCGGACGGACCCGCAGTAACAGCTCGTTGGAAATAAATTTATTTCCAAACCAATTTTTTATTCCGATTTGCCGATGTAGCTACTTTAATATCGATACCTTGGGGCTCAAAGGGCGTAAAGGCACTCTTTATGGCATCTTAATACAGTTTTTTTTCTCCATCGATCTGTATAATCCACGCAAAGAAATTCGTTCAAAAATGTCCTTTATGATCTGTGTTGTTTTAGTCCCTAAACACAATTATTTTCAAAATTTGAGATATAAGAACAAAAAAAATTACTTCGTATAAATCATCAAGGCAGTAAGTATAAAGTATGTTAAAAAACACCGGTATTAAAGCGACCCATATTTTTACACTCCCTTTATTAAGACTCCCTTCCCCTTCTCTCCTCTCCCTTCTCCCTTTATTAAAAATTTAAGACATACGGCGTAAAAGCTGTAATTTATTCAAGTGTCCTTTACGACCACCAAATATTTAACCGTTTATTTTGATTTCTTAAAACTCCAGACTAATATAATCAAAAGCATGGAATACTTAATACGATTTTTTTACTCTTTGAAACGGCCTAATTTATTGCCATAAGAAGAAGTTGAACTTTCTTATACGACCCATTGAAAGCAAAATTTGTGATAATGTTACCTTTACACCCATGTGAACCAAAATAAGCCAAGTTTACTAAGTCTTAAAGTACCGACATCTGATTCAATTCTCCTTCCAACCATACAGTTTGCATCCAATTGGAGTATATTAACAAAAACTACAAGAAATTCTAAGCTCTTCATCAATAGAAGACTTTTATATAACACACATATATACCAAAACAAAACACAACATACAAAACTAAACAAAACTATATTTTGTTTCCAGTTTTTTGCTTCTCCTGAAAAGTTGTGTTTTGTGCTTTACGCCCTTTGAGCCCCAAGGTATCGATATGGTGGCGAACGTTCCATTCCAATTCCAATTCAATACACGATCAATTGATTCCACTTAAGAGGTCAGAAATTATATTTATTCACTACCTGCCATTAAAGACTACGAATCTAAATGCATAATTGAATTGAGTATCTGCAAAAATAAAATACAATAGGTATGCGACAGCACGAGATGGCTTACACGCAATCGATTTTAAGCCCTATTGTTGTCCCTTACGGAGTATAAGCAATCGTGTAAGCCCATCGCGTACTGTACTGTACCAGTTTATTTATTTGTGGTCTTTTTATGCATAACAACAAAACTCAACTTTATTTAATTCTTCGTCATTAAAAAATAACTATTTATCAATAATATACAAACTAAATCTCTAGTACCTACCTCTTCCACAAAAATACTTTCATCAGCGACTGGACATTTGGCCATGTCCTTCTTTATCTGCACGAAGACGTTGGGCTTCGTTAAGATAGTCATGGTGATGGATTCGCGTAATTTTTTGATTTAAAATATTTAAACCAATTTAGCAAATACTTTTATTTGTAACTGCGTATATGAGATCCCCGACGCGCAACCAAACTGCGCGGGGGATAAAGGAAGAAAATTCACCCTCCCGCCCACTGCATACATCAATAACCATAATGTTGCCAACGTTGAAAATAATATTATTTAGGACTGCTAGCCCTATACCACGAAGTGCAAAACTCGAACTTCGTATGTTGCCGTCCCGCTGACACATGTCATTTTATACGCGAGTGAAAGAGACGGTGCGATACGAACGAACTTCGATTTGAGAGTTTCATAGTAGCCCCTCTGCCACAGATTAAGAGTAATAGTTAGTTCGTCTATCCACCACTAGATGTCACTACTATCTGAGATCAAAACCGGTAAAACGGAACAACACTAGAAAAAAAGACCACAAATCCGTTGAGTCTATGTATTTATTTAGTCTATCTTGTCTCTCTCCACATTCACAAAGAAAGACAAAAAAAAAGTATAATTGTACGGGCGACGGAGTTGTAATATTTCCGTGTTAAATAGGTTAATGAATCAGCAACATATAAAGTGCCGTTAAAACATGTTTTTTTAGTTCCCAGTAGCATTATTTTAAGTTAATTCTTTATTTTATTGTGTGATATCCACGTTTGTAAAGCTCGGTGTACGGGCACAAATAAAATGGCGACTGACCCTACGAAAAACCGCATGCAAGTTTTTAAGAACACAGGAAAAGATGTCGACGTAAGTATTTCATCATATCTCTATCGAATCTCATGTAGAATCTGGTCCGGGATGATTATTAATGAGCATCGTTTGAATTGCTCGCTTGCAGGAAATGCGCAGGCGGAGGAATGAAGTGACAGTCGAGCTCAGAAAGAATAAACGAGAGGAGACCCTGCAGAAGCGGCGCAATGTGCCGATCGGCGATTCTACGGATGAGGAGGAGATCGAGAGGACTCTTGCGGCTACCGACTTGAAGAAGCTAGTGTTGAACGCCGCGGGCGGGGACAGTCCCGAGGTGCAGCTGGCAGCTGTACAGCAGTGCCGCAAGCTGCTGTCGTCAGACAAGAACCCGCCCATCGACGAGCTCATCGCCACCGGCATCCTGCCCGTGCTCGTGGGCTGCCTGAGCCGTGCCGACCGCCCCACGCTGCAGTTCGAGGCTGCTTGGGCGCTCACTAACATCGCTTCTGGCACCTCCGCGCAGACCAACAAGGTACATAGCGTGAAATAAATTGAGAGCAGTGTAGGTGTTATAAATATTTAGTCAAAACTGAAGTAGTGTCAACAATATTGGTGTATGTTTTGAAATTTTTATTATACATAAATTATCAGGCGGGCAGTTGGGGGCAAGTGATAGGTGCCTGTATTTGGCTGTTCTTTGGTCAAGCATTCTTTGTACTGTTAATGTGTTGGTCTAGCTGGTTCTTAAATTGATTGTCTAGCGGTACCTTTACTTTGATCATGAAATAATTACAATAAACAACACCTGAATACCATTGCTGGCTGTGATATTCATGAAGTCATCTGAAGTACCGAAATAAACTAATAACCCATCGAAACTGCTGTCAATTTAACATATTTATGATTTTGGATTTAATGAAGTGATGACTGATTTGCTGTGAAATTTTACCACACAGGCGCTGAAAGGTTAGGATTTAACAGAAATTTTAATACAGGTTGTCCATGCTGGTGCAGTGCCGTGCTTCCTGCAGCTCCTGATGTCTCCACATGAAAATGTGTGCGAGCAAGCTGTCTGGGCACTCGGCAACATTATTGGAGACGGGCCAGTTCTCCGAGACTTTGTGATTGAGCTGGGGATGGTGCAGCCTCTGCTTAGCTTCATAAAGCCAGATATACCCATCTCCTTTCTGCGTAATGTCACTTGGGTCATTGTGAACCTGTGTCGGAGTAAGGACCCTCCCCCGCCAGTCAAGACTATCCAGGAAATACTGCCCGCCCTCAATATACTCATCATGCACACTGACATTAATGTAAGTACAATTTAATTAATCAATTTAATATATTAACATAATTTCCTAAAGGGTTTGACTGAAGCTTAAGTTTCTGTAGACACATTTTGAGGATTCCATGTAAAAAAAAATATTATTCGCACCTTTAAAATTAAACGGAAACAATTCGAAATATTCACAGTTCCAAAATAATTTTAAAGTAATAAAATTTCGAATTATAGGAAAGTGCACTTTAATCTTTCATTAGTGTTAGTCAAGTTGATGGATGCCTGTGATGAGTCAGTCACTTTCTTGAATTCCATTATGTTGTTTGTTGGTAATAAAACCTGTTTGGTGGCTTGGGACTTTGTTTCTTTAGGTTTGTTTGCATTCAATGTAAAGTTTTCCCAATTTAGAATGTTGATTTTGTATAGTAAAGAAAATTACTTTGAGAAATTTGTAAATTCATGAAATTTTTCACATAATGGAAATGAAAACAAAATTCAATAGTTTTGAAAAAAAACAGCATGGCTCAGACTGAATTTTACTCATCATTAGTTTTGCAGAAGTATTACTAAGACTAAGTTAGTTCTGCCTAAATCCTCTGAATCTGCTCACAATAATTGCAACAAATTATTTTAATATTTTCTTTGATTACATAATAAAAAGATGATGATTGTCATTCTGACACTCCTAGCTCAGTGAGGAAAAGTAGATTGTTGCACCAAGCAGAAAGTTATTTATTATTGCACAGAGTGCCGATTTGGAGCCCGAGCGTCAGCGAGGGCTTTAGAAAGCACGAGAGCAATATAAATTACTTAATGTGAGGTGCATAATCTGCTTTTCTTTCAACTATTACAGGAATAGTAGACAAAAAAAAAACTCATGCTAAACAATAAGTAGGAAAGAAATGGTACTAGCACTCGATAATTCCATTTTTGTAAGTTTACATTCGCAGTCTCAAAAAATGACTGAAAAATCGCAAGGTTCCCAAATTAGTTTTTTTTTTTATTTTCTTACTTTTTTTTGGCAGAGTTAGTAGCAGATATTTTTACCCGCGATCTGCCAAATTTCTGATGGGCGCCAGGTTGGCCAACCATAGACGCATTTTTTTTTTAAATACGGCCACTTACTATTTTTGGTAGGATTGGTAGCAACCATTTTTTTAACGCAATCTGTCAAATTTCCAACTAAATTACCAACCTAACACTAGATTTTTGTACACTATGCAGGCTAATTTTATAGCAAAAATACATTAGTTTAGTGCGTTTATGATGGAATTAAAGCAAAGTTGGAAGAAATAGTACATTGTGTCTTAAGGGCGGTAAATAAGGAATTACGAACGAGAGTCTATTAGAAGCCCGAAGTCGAAGACTGAGGGCTTTAATGAGTCGATGTTCGTAATTCTGGTACCGCCCGTGCGACATACAATGTTTTTCATCACATTTGCGAGTAAAATTGTATATTTGTAAAAGAAAAACTAATACTTTTTCAAAAATTGCCGATACCGCTGATTGCGCTCTTGGCAGCGCCAGCTCCGCGCCGCCCTCCCCCTCCGCAGCATGTGCATGACGTACGTGTGCAGAACGCGCTCGGAGCAGCAGCACGCCATGCAGTAACAAACTCATTTACCGACCTTGGGCTTCATGACATGAAAATTAGTACGCGCAATGACTCATTTACCGACCACGGCTTTCGTGAGAAGCACATTAAGGTCGAGGGTTTTATTTGGGGGGTTGCAACCAAGATAGCCTGCATGTTACGACTCTGTTTACGAGCAAGTGTGATGAAAAAATATTTTTCTGATCAGATGGGTTTCGAAATTATCTTTATAAAGAGATATCCATATAGATAATCATTTTGATTACACACACAGTTACAACACGTTGTGTAATGACAACAGGATTTTAACATGTACTCATTCATTCACCATTATGATCAGTAATCTGTTCAATCTCCCACCCGATAATACAAACTGAATTTTTGCTATCCGAATTTCGCACTACTTTTAGAGCAATCTGAGCCAGAAATTTTAAGTGAAATCACAAAATATTAGTTCTATCCATACTCCTGCCGCAATCCTTTCTCACCCCGTTTTACGGTAAATAACTTGTTTAAGGGACAACATAATAAAGATAAAAGACTGCCTGTATAGAAAACTGCAAAAAGTGGTGAAACTTAGACAATACTCATTCCAGGTTCTAGTAGACACAGTATGGGCCATAAGCTACCTCACAGACGGTGGCAACGACCAGATCCAGATGGTGATAGAGTCCGGGATCGTGCCGAAGCTGATCCCTCTGCTGTCTCACAAGGATGTCAAAGTGCAAACGGCAGCACTTCGGGCCGTAGGCAACATCGTCACCGGCACCGACGACCAGACACAGGTCGTGCTTAACTGCGACGCACTTTCGCATTTCCCTGCTCTGCTGTCGCACCAGGTAAGGGATGCCTTGATACCGGAAAGCACTAACCGAGTCTATAGTCAATAGTTAAGGATAGAAAAAAAAACGTTTATTCTTGCCTAATCTTAGTTTTCTTTGAACAAACTTACTGCTGATGAAAACACCCTTTTTTGTCGTCTTCATTACACCTGATAATGTGAAGAAGTTGTCTCCGCTACTGCGAAAATGTAAAGGAATCAATGACATTATGTATTGTGTTTCGTCGTTTTGCCCTTCAACATGTCCTACTAAAGCAGCTCGAATGGTAAAAAAAAGATTACAGGCTTTCTTAGGAACTTAGGACTCAGTTGTATGTTGTTGCCAGACACAAAGCTCATTACAACAGTAAACCAATGTCGTTGACACATCGCCTCGTCTTTATAAGGGCCTAAGTAGAACCGATTGATTCAAAAATGACAATCCAATAACATAAGAATTCATAAATCGGATTTACCAAACTTATTAGAGGCCAGTTTCATGGAATGAAATTACATATTCAGTAAGAGATACCAAATACTTTTAACACTGCTCTTGTTACATTTCAGAAAGAGAAAATCTGCAAAGAAGCAGTATGGTTCCTCTCTAACATCACGGCGGGCAACAAGCGGCAGGTCCAGGCGGTCATCGACGCGGGCCTCCTCCCCAAGATCATTGAGAACCTCAGCAAGGGAGAGTTCCAGACGCAGAAGGAGGCTGCCTGGGCCGTCTCCAACCTCAGCATCAGCGGCACCAAGGAACAGGTGGCGACGCTTATCGCCAGCGGCGTCATACCGCCCTTCTGCAATCTGCTCAGCTGCAAGGATACTCAAGTTATCAATGTGAGTTGAATTGTGTAGCCTAATTCCAAAGGCCTCGCTCTTTTTCGCTTCTCTTCCACTTTTCCCATTAAGATCACATCTATGAACTCGTCATGTCATATATGAGATCTTATAAGATGACCAATAATTTTTCCTCCCCGATTCTCTATTGTTTCTATTAACGTTCTCTCAGATTGTTTGTTTATTGATGTGAAAATACCATAATATCATACGACAAATTAACACCAAGGTTGTAAAGACGATCCATAGAGCCGGAAGCAATACCATGCACTCGGTACCGCTCTGCTTTCAGAGCATGACATGAGTTCGTGTGAGCTAACTTTGGGGCGGCAGACGTGAGCTTGCCTTCGGAATCCAAAAGTTTAATGGTTACTTGACCTGAAGTGTAAATTTCAGAATTACGGTGGAAGCAGTCTACACTTCCACTGAACGTCTAAGGACACATCCCTGTAACTTTTATTTCATTGTATACTGTAGTTTTAAGTATTTTATTTGTAATTATTTTATGTTGAAAAAATGACTTTCTGCCAAGTTTCTTGCGGCGCATTCTTCTTGGCAATGATGGTCTTTCCGAAAGCGCTGGTAGTTTTAAAAAATGACGTGTAAAGTGCCATTGCGGCCTATTTACTGCACGGACCTCAAGGTACCTCGCCAATTAGCGTAGCACAGAAAGTCTCATTAGAAGTATCCTAATTTATATTTGGTGTTGTCCAAAATAGTTGTAGGAACATAATGCGAATCAAGCTCTCCTTGATCTTCTTACATAGAGCGGGCATGATGCCTTTACCAAACATCAAAAATTAAAAAGTAACTTTTTGACAGGTGGTGCTCGATGGTCTCAGCAACATGCTGAAGATGGCAGGCGACGGGGCCATGGACGTGGCCAACCTGATCGAGGAGTGCGGGGGCCTCGACCGCATCGAGGCGCTCCAGAGTCACGAGAAGAACGAAATCTATAAGATGGCCTACGACATTATTGAGCAATACTTCGCTGATGAGGTAAGTGGAACAACACCTAGTGATTTTTTTATTTTTTTCCATAATAAGTGTTGATGTCACAGATCATGGAACAAATCGAAAACTTGAATATTGACGTAAGCTCGAGTACAATTCGTTTTTGTAGTTCAAAGGCCATATTTTTTATAAATTGTAGCAAGATCGCTATTTACTCAGATTGTTAACCCTGTGCAAGGTCATTGACATCTTTTTCCTATCAAGGTTTAATAACCGATAGCAGTGTTTATACCAGAATTTTTATGTAAATTTGAATACACATAGTTTACACTCTTTTGATCAGAACTAGTATATACAGTACAGCGTCATATTGAATCGAGTAATCGTTTTTGTAGTTCAAAGGCCATATTTTTTATAAATTGTACCAAGATCGCTATTTACTCAGATTGTTAACCCTGTGCAAGGTCATTGACATCTTTTTCCTATCAAGGTTTAATAACCGATAGCAGTGTTTATACCAGAATTTTTATTGTAAATTTGAATACACATAGTTTACACTCTTGATCAGAACTAGTATATACAGTACAGCGTCATAAATAAATGATCACTTTTGTACCTTGTCAGTTGTCATTTTAACCCGAACCGACCGACTGAAAGCGACAAGGTACAAAAGTGATCACTTATTTATGTCATTGACTGTGCTAGTTGATATCGTCTATAGCAGCGTTTCTTAAAGTGTGTATACCATAATTATTTATTTTAATATTATGGTATTATGCAGTTGCATAGTGCAACTACCATTAAGTTAGCTGTTTAGACTGGGTGCCCCTTATTTCGCATAACATTAATTGTCCTAATATGATTTCGCATAACAGATTTGGCATAAATAATTGTGCATAACAGCGAACTTCCATAATTATAAAAAAGGATAACACTTACTCAGCATAATAATGAATTCGCATAATTGAAATATGCATAACATTGTTAACTATAACTTAAACTGTTATAAATAGAAAACGCATAATTTTATCAAGCAAGTGAATTAGCTTGTTCAGGGCAAAACAGACTCGGTTAGGTTAGGTTCAGAAGGATTTTACTTATAGCAAAAGTTTTTCACTTAATGTAACACTTTATTTATTGTTTGACAAATAAAATTTACAATTTCATTAAAATAATCATTTTATGTTTATACTCTTTTATAATTATGCAAAGTAATGTTATGTTAAATAAATTTATGACAACTTATCGTTATGCCAATCCACATTATGCGCATTTACATTATCCGAATTAATAATAATGCGAAATAACGTTATGCCAATTTCAATTATGACAATTAATTTATGCGAATTAATATAGACCCGTTTAGACTATTTTAGGATTCCGGCAAATATTTAATTTTTAAATTGTGTTCTGTTACCAAAAAAAAATTGAGAATTGCGGATCTCTATGCGGTGGTTCGACTATATTATGAGTGTGGAAAGGCTACTATGGTGCAGACTAGTTTTTAAACGAAGTGCCCTTTGCAGGAGGAGGACGCGACGCTGGTCCCGGCGGCGGCGGAGGCCGGCTTCCAGTTCGACCCGGCGGCGGGCGGCGCGCACGACGGCTTCCACTTCTAGCGCGCCCGAGCCCGCGCCCCCGCCCCCGCCCGCCCCCGCCCCGCCCCGGGCTGGCTTGTCACTGCGGTATCAAGAGTGTACTAGCACGCTTGTAATGTAACGCCGTTTTGGTAAAGCTCGGTTTCAGACTAGCGTTTTCTTCTGCGGGTGTATGGACGTTTTTTTGGTATAGGCGCTTACGCGCGTGCTAAAATCGCACTTGTGCGCGCGTACACGCGCTTCCAAAAACGAGCTTATACGCGCAAATAATACGATATTCTGAAACCGACCTTAGAGTTCACTTTGTCTACAAAGTGTCTTGAAATTAATGCTGAATATGTCAGCAGGTTGGGTTACTTTGACTGAACAACCCTGTATGTTTTTCAGGATTTTTTAATGGTGGTTGATAATAAATGTCTCCATACAGAAATATTCAAAGTGTACTACGGCGTCAAACTACTGTGACTATATATTTAAATAAAAAGTTCTAATCAAAAACTATCATGCGGGTGTTCGGTCGGTTAAACCATTAGCTGAAAGTTTTCTTACCTTTTAATCGCCAATACGTTTTCATTCGTACGTGCACGTATCGCCACCTACACCGAAACTATATGACATTTTGTCGTAATTTCATTTAGACTGCGGCGAAATGAGCTGGATAATTTTTGTCTTATAATTCAGACAATGGCGGTTAAAGGGTTAAGACACAGTGTACAACATACGAGCTCTTTGAAAAGTTGTTACGATAAGTTCCGTATCTTTTGACAAACTAACCCCAGGTGTTTTACGTGAAGCACCTGCCGAGGGAATGCGTTGTCTCGCTCTAACGTGTGCGCTGTCTCGGCTGATTAAACCAACAACAGCACGCGTGAACTTCATATATCGCTCAATGCGTCTCTTTACTGTTAGTTGCATAAAGGCTCACTGAATCGCTGTCTGTACAAAAAGAATCCATTCGGATTAAGCCTACCCAGTTTTTTCTTGAGTTATAGCGTGGATATAACTTTCTGTTCGTTGTTTGAACGTACTGCCAATCTAGTGGTACAAGCGCCTTTAGTCACGCGATCATACGTGATTTCTCAGATATAATACTTTCTACAAGTTACTGTGCGAAATATAGTATTTATTTCCATGACCACTCACCTTGTCGCCGTGCTTCCAACGACTAATCCAGTGATACAGAGACGCGTTGAGCGACGTACGTCATAAGAATCATCACCAAGAATTATAGTTTGTTAATTAAATAGCGCCAGTGATGGATTAGCTATAGCTAAGTTTCGATTGAAACTGATGCATCTAGCAAAGATTTATTGTAGCGTACAATGCTTACCCAGTTCGGCTTTCAAGCTGATTCTGTTCTGCGGTAAAGACACTAGTTTTATTATTAGTAATTACGTGTCAGATAACTTTTTTAGAACTTAAAAAACAGCCAGAGCACGGTGTTTAATGTAATATACCTAAACTTTTCTTGTTTCTCATTTGCGCTAAAACAGTGAAGAGCACAGACAAGACAACTATAACTGCCAAGAGATGAAATAAATTATGGCTAGAATCTACTTGATCACTGACTAGACCGCGTGATCTACCGATCCTAAAACGAGTATCTGTCGTAAATATATTTCTGAATTAATATTCACTTTTCTGTCTTGCCGCGATCGACTGGTTGGCCGCGACTGCTCTATCATGTTCTTCGTTTTTAAATGCACCCAAATGCATACAGTGCTCGATTTTTGTAGTCTAAATGTATCTTTAAGGACGTCACACCGGATGCGTTTGATGTCCTGCGGTCCAGCCAGCTCACTTTGGGTAAATCGGACCGCAGGAAGTGTGACAAGTCCAAACTTTGGCGTAAAAAACATGACCCGAGGACGAGATCAGCATTGAAATCCGACTTAATACACCACCTAAGTGTATCTCTGAGCCGAGAATTGTATTGTTAAGGCGAGGTTTAAGTGAGGCTATCAACGCTAGCCGCCGTCCATCGCGGCGTCACTCATGGCAGCCCTCTTGCGCCTGTTTGGGCGGCGGCCTGGAGAAAAGTTCGTTTGATAACAATATACTCGACGTAAGTAAATTATTGTGAACTAAATGTAATAGACGGTGATATTTGACAGCTGTTTATATGAAGTTAATTATTAATCGGTGATTTTAATGTGATTGCAAACGAGCTTTTCTCGGCGCATTGACTTTGACAGAGACGAGAGGCGTGAGACTAAACGGGGGTTTTATTAAATGTTGTTTTATGTTTATTTAGTCGCCATGTAAAGTACTCGGATGTACCGAGCGCCGCGCGGGCCCGGCGCGGGGCCGCGCGGCGCCGCTAGCTGTAAGCCTACATAAGTAAGCGACTTCACGAGTCGGTCAAGCAAAAAGGCCTTAGCACCGTAATTTTCGTTGTATAATTCGCGTTGTAAAGTAATATAATCGGCTGCCGAGCTCGTCGGTGCTACGGCTTCGTTGTGATAACTCTATTGTGATGAAACTCTATTTGTTTGAATTTTTTCATCTTGTTTTATCGATTTCGTATTACAATAATTTAATGGACAAACATTAAGCGGATAGCTTTCGTAGGCGCCGCGTGAGCGCTTACCATAGCGTATTCTGCTTACCGACCGCTTTTGATATAACATAGTATTTATGTTTCAATTTTAACTCTGAACGTATCCAGTGCCGGGTAGGCTCCATGAAATTATGTTCAGTATGACATTGAGTCCATTTGTATCTATATCAATAAATTCTGTCCAATTTATTTATTAGTTGTTTTATTGAGTATGATCACAATACAAAAGTCAGTCGGGGGTTAAATAGAAGGCAGCGAGTCTGTGCGCGCGCCGTATACTTTGTTGAGCTGCAGCATGGTCTTCTGCAACAAGGACATGTCATGATGTGAAGAGATCTGATAGTAGGATAATGTTGTCAAAAATCTTAATATATAAAAAATGAATCCCTATTTCCCTTGGTCAACGGCACCACGCGTGAACGGCTGGACCGATTTCGCTAATTATTTTTTGTCGTGTTTGCTATTGTCAGGAGAAGGTTCTTATAACAGAAGATTTAGAAAATTGAAAAAAAACTACGCCGGGGGCGAAGCCGCGGGAACCAGCTAGTTAACTAATAAAAGCTGAGAAATATACTACGCGGCGCAAGGGTATACATTTTAAAGGAAAATATAACTATAAACACAGTAAAATCACTCGATAATGCCTTTCACATCACAAATATGCAGATTTGATTTGCTAAATTATTTCAGACGCTTGCGACTTTAGCGCCACTCTGGAAAACTTATTTCGCTGGACACTAGCAGCTTTCCCCCTCTTTAAGAGATTGTTCTCTCTACAAACAATAGTTCCCGAAAACTAGACCCAGATTCCCGAAAGCACCTCATAAAAAAAACCTAGAAACAAAAGCAAGGATTTAGTGTATTTCTCTCTTAGGCGACTCAACCCCAAAAGTAGAATTCCCGAAGCTAATGACAGTAGCGTACCCGCTTGTTGCAGCAGGCGTAGCACTTGACGTTCCCTGCGCAGGAGTCTTCGGCTGGCTGCGCGGTGAGCGCACGCGCCGCCACGCGCCCGCGCAGCGCCTCCGCCGAATAAAACATGCCCACCTTGTGCCGGAAGCTGAGGACATTGCACCATATTATAAACCTCAGAATTATGACGAATCTAATGATACCTCTTACCTAGAGGGAGGGCTACTAATAATAATAATAATAATTAAATTTATTTATTCAGATAACTAGGATCCATCATTATCATTTGTTGGTATTACTTGAATTTACTAATTAGGCTTATTTAATGTATTATATCACATATACAAAATTTTTAAAAATAAAACTACTATCTAATCTACTTACTATTTACAAAACTTATACTAAATAGAAAATGTCTTCAAGGCTGCTGCTTTGGGGGGCCGTTCCTAGGAGGCTGGCAGCATTACCTCTCTGGATAGCTAGGCTGATGCGTTGTGCAAGGTAAGCACCAGCCCGCCGATCCCTTGATCTACCAGCCGAGAAGATATTACTTATAAATATGTTAGGTACCATCAGCCAAATAAGTGGTCTATCAATTTTTAAACAAATTCCTATCAAATGAATATGTCACTAAAGTCGAACTTTCATGTTGACAGACACGTCTATTGGCATTATTGTTTTATGACATTCAAACGATTATCAACTTTAAGGTGATAGACCACATATTTGGCTGATGGTACATGGTGTTAGTTAAATGTACGATGCTTACCCTAGTGTTAGTGAAACATAAACAAATAAAGAAAAAAAAATAGTTCAGCACTTTTACTAGTACATAGGCTTATTTGTCAGTACGTGAATCATATGACAATGATTCAGATACTGACAATCAAACCTATCTGCGAATGCCCTCAGGATGCCGTTAGCGCTCCCCTCCCCCCTGCGCACTAGGGATGTGCACCGCTTGCGCAGGATTGTGTAAAAGCAAACTTGCTGCAGCAAATGACCCGACCCGAAAGGATCGTGAGTTCAAACAAGGCTCGAATCTCTGAGTTTTCGAAATTTACCACAGGCTTTACGGTGGAAAACATCGCGAGGAAACCTGCACAAACTTGCGAAGCAATTCAAAGGCGTATGTGAAGTTCCTAATCCGCACTGGACCCGCTGGGGAACTACGGCCTAAGCTGTCATTCTGAGAGAAGTCTGGACCCAACTGTGAGACGTGTGTATGCGTAGGCGATATAGAGGGGGGTATATAATCCGTACAAATTTCATGATGAGCAGGGCCGGATTTAGGGGAGAGCATTCGGAACTACAGCCCCGGAGCCTCCACAAAAGAGGGGCCCCCGCCACAATAGACTTCGGTTTTTTTTTATCAAATTCCGACTAGTAAGTACTTTTCCTTTGACTCCACTTCTTTGTTGCCCCAAGGCCTCCAGCCCTCTAAATCCGGCCCTGATGATGAGTTACTTGGGCAGCGGCGTGTCCCAGCAGTTGTCGAGGCGCTTGCCGCGCATGATGGCTTGCAGTCTCTGCAGCAGACTGTAGTTGTCCTCCGCGACGCGGCGGCGACGCTCGGCCTCGCGCTGCCACTTCTTCAGTTTGACGGCGACGTGCGCGCGCGACGCCGGCGCCCGCGCGTCTATCGCCGGCAGCGCGCACTCCACCTTTACCAATGAGGGTTTTCTTTCGCAGAGGCGAAATATCGCTAGATGGCGTTAGTATAGTTAGGTCCGTTTGACGTTTGCTCGTGATTGGTTAAATAACTAAATGAGCCAATCGCAAGCAAACGTCAAACGGACCGCACGATACCAACGCCATCTAGCGATATTTCGCCTCTGTGAAAACGAATAGGTGAAAGCCCTCATTGTAAACTAAGCTTTACCTGCGGCTTCGTGTGCTTAAGCCTTTAAAACTGGCAGTAGAATTGAGATTTTAGGTACAGTCGAAATCAGATATTTCGGAGTGGCCAAGGTAGTCAAAAATATCGGAACATGCGCTCTATTATTAAGGCTTTAGTCATAAAATAGATAATTGTTAGAGTTCATATTTCGATATTTTTGGTCACCGACTGTACTTTAGTAGTTTAGTAAAATTAAATCGTAGTAGCTTACTTACTTGTTATTCCAGACGTCCTATTTACACGGGTGTACCCAACTTCAGGCCATTGGGGGCACACATTTTTTACTCTTGTTATCTCATCTTTTTACAATATAGTTACCGCATATTAGAAATTTCAACCCAGTTAGAATTAATTAAAATAAATCGACAAGTACGAAAAATAATGACAGTAGATGGTATTGTTTGTTTGTTTATACTCTTTATTGTAAAAAAAGGAAATACAAAAATGAATAAATGTATTTTTTACGATTGCTATTTTACTATGACGATTATATGTAACTAGCTTTTGCCCACGGCTTCGCCCGCGTGGAATTATGTTATCGCGCTGGTTTCTCGGGAACTGTGCATTTTTCCGGGATAAAAAGTAGCCTGTCTCTCACTCTGACCCATAAACTATCTTTATGCCAAAAATCACATCGATCCGTCGCTCCGTTTCGACGTGAAGACGGACAAACACACAAAAACACACTTTCGCATTTATAATATTAGTATGGATTGCTAAGTATCTGTGTAGGTACTGTATAATCATCTGTTCATTAGCAATTCCATATACCTAAACGTCTTAGTAAAATAGTCAAATGTAGGGCTGCCATCTCTAAAATTTGGCTACTAGGACAAGACGCGTGAAAACCCCGGATTTTGGAGCCCAAAACCCGGACATGTCAACAGGTTTAGGTTTTTATTAAACTTGGTCAGTAGGTATAATAAAATATAGGCCAATCAAATAAGATCCTTATAAAACGATTTAAAGCTTGCTGGAAATTAATTCTTCGAAAAATTCTAATTGCATTGGTCTTTTTTAAACCCAGACTACAAATGGAACCCCGCCCGGACGTTCCCCGGACGCCCTCTAAACTAGGACAAATCTGGGGAAACCCGAACGGATGGCAGCCCTAATCAAATGCAAAATACCATCCACTAAGTCAATAAACTTTGCTGACGGTACAAACGCACACGTGCGGCAGTGGGCAGTGGGCTGTCTTAAAAACTTATAACCGCGTGTGGTTCCTTACCTTGGCGCGGTGATCCTGAAACCGCCGCTCCTCCCACGGCTGAATCAGCAGTTTATCGCGTCTCGATAGCATATTCAATGAGGTGCGCTACATAACTCTGTGAAGGTAAATTGGTTGAATCAATAGCAGAGCAGTTGCTATGTCAACATGGGGTTATATCAATTGAAATATTATAGTTATGGGTGGGTTACACCCGAAACTGTCGTGTCTACATAATTAACCCCATCGCTGTGTATGTAATATGTAACCACACGAATCCTACAAAAGGAATCATTCTACAATTTTGACACTGCAACTTATTATTAACAATGTTACCAAGGTGGTAGTGACGAACGAATGTTCCCAAACTTCCCCAATGTCATAATGATTTTCCTTGTTGATAACGTTTTCTTTGAAAAGGGTCCACAGTGGCTCACAGATCAGTACCTTCGAAAGCAGTCGCCATTAAAGACACTCGACCTAACTAGGTGCTCTAAAATTTCTGATCTCGAATCACATAGTTTTCATAGATTATGTAATTATCTTAATAAGGTGGGGTTTAAATGAAAAACATTTAGCAAATTAATAAATAAATTATATAGTTAAATATTATACACTGCACTTATAATGGTATCATATCATGGTCGTTACACCAGGGAATATACATGAAAACGTTCAAACACATGGTTACAATACAAATAATATTACACTTTGAGCAATACAAAAATAAAAAACTCAATCACTCTAATAAATCTAAGCTTATTTATTAATCAATAGTCGTTAGTTTCAATCCGGTGGTTGGTACTTTGGTACCGAGAAACAAAACGGAATTATGTGTTGTATTAAAAAGCATAGGAATGTAAGATTGTTATTCCTCTCTACTTTGGCAATGTTTCAAGTAAAGCTTTTAAGTAGCACAATCACCTCAAATGCAGTTTTACTTAGTACTTGCCAGCTCGAACTGTAACTGAATGCAAATATACGTTTTGTAATATGACACTGAAAGTTACAGGGCGCAGGGGTGGCAGCAAAACTTTTAATGATACGTTATCGTTATTAAATTGTGTGAAATAACGACACCACGTAAAATTGGTTTGGTTAGTATACAAAAACTTACGGTTTTTTACATATGCCCGATGATAATAAATAACTTAAGTATACCGAAATGTGGCGGTTTATGAAGCCTAGCCCAGTACCCGTGTACAAGCCTTCTAATTAATTTGTCTGACAACCGGAAGAATGATTTGTTAATTATTTTTTGTTTTTTACAATGACTTGTGCCTCGATGGCTAAAGTTTTGTGCTTACGGTGATTGCTGTTAGTATCGGAAGACGTAATGCCGAGTTTGATCTGTTGCAACCTCTGAAGTAATTATAGTGGAATACTCGCAAGATCTGCGATGTTCGCTAACGTAGTCATGTTATATAAAATTATGTACAATTACGGCCTTACTTTTAGTACACTACTCAGCCGGCACGAACCGTGCCCGGCAGTCTATGTTACAGAGTATAAAACGTATTAAATACATCAAAAAGATCTATTTAGTCATTTCGAACTTTGGCATACGACTTGAAATTAATTTTCTACAGTCATTTCATTACAGTGTGTTGTGATCGAATGATTATTCAAATCATACGCCAAAGTACATTCAAAGGGTGTTTCCCTGAAAAACAAAATCTACATTGGATGTGATTCGACAAGATCGTGTGTGGCTGTAAACAAAGGAAACACCCCAACATTTGTCTATACAGTGTACCTTAATCTAGTTCGCATACAAAAACGGTCTACACTTAGTGCATTACAAATCATCGTCGCTGCGCATAAACGAAAATGTATATAAAAAAAACTGTCCGAGCTATTTTAATACTTTACGAGTGGAGTGTTGGCTGCCCTGTGCGGACAATGGAATCAACGCTAAAGCAAAACGCCTCACAGCGTTTGGCGTTTACATTCTGCACAAAATAAATAGTTTTATGGCAAAAGAAACGTCAAACTCTGATTAGGCCTTTTTACATTGGATTACTACAAAAATGGGCTATTAACCAAAAAAACGTCTTCCATATTGACGTTTACTGACTAGTTCATCATCAGTTTTAGCTTGAATCATTTAGTTTGTAACCAGCTTCGCCCTAATTTTAAAGGCAAAACGACGATTGGGTGAACATTCGAGCGTTTTGACCGCTGTGTTAAACGTCATTACCATTACGTAATTAGCACAACGGAAGGACAAGTCTTGAGTTTTCATTTAATCCTGAGCATCATCTCTTAATAATACTTGCAGAAACGGTAATGACGAAATAACACCGCAAAAACGCTGAATATTTATCCGAGTAAGCCACTGACGCCAATCCATTTGGGAGACAAACCTGACACAAATGGATTGAAACTGTTGTCACCATCTGAAGTTATACAAGTTACAACTTTGCGTAAACACTACCGTCAGAAGCTTACTACAGAATTTATTACAATTCATAACCGAGGTATTTCGAGCTCAATATTTTTTGTGTCCGGAACACTTATGTCCGCTGTATCTAAACTACTCGCACTACATTAAATCAGCTCAAAAAAAAATATAAAACATAAGTCGTTGCTGTGATAATCTTCTAGTGTTAACCATATCTACAAAATCGTCATAAATAATATAAAAAAATAAAATAAACAACACAACAGCTGCCGTCGTTCTCTCACAAAAGACGTATAAAACGTTTATATATAAATCTGAAATTACATGTACAAGCGAAGCATTGGTTTGTGATGCCGGCGTTGACTAGTGAGAGTCACATCAGTGGAAATCGATTGAGATTCCGAACCCACGACCGGGGTTTAAACGACAATCTTATGACTGCCCGCTCTTGTTATAACGTCTGTCAACTCGGACGCGATTACACGACACCTTAGTACACTGTGGATCATGGTCCACTGTTGCCTACCAATTTACGTTGGACGTAGCAGTCCGTGCCAACTGAGCAATAGGCGATCGATCTTTGAAGTGAGCCTAAAAACCAATATCGACATTGCGTACCACGGTCCATTGCCCGCTGGCATTTGTCCGCGTTACTGCATAATTGGCCCGTGTACGTAACGGTGATGGCATGTAGTGAGCCACTGTGTACTGGTGTCATTTAGAGTAAGAGCATCAATTTCCCCTCTCATTCTAACTTATTAACGCGTCCCTCAGTTGGCCGGCGCTCGTCTAACATGTGGCAGACACCTCAGTTGTGGCATGGCATAACGTAAGCACAATTTCAAACCATCTGATTGCCGAATACATTAGATTAAAGTTATACGTGCGTTACATTCGTTCTAAACGTTACCGTAAGAGCGAGGAAACGCAGTAGTTAAATTTACTCTATAACAATGGCAGTGGTGTTTTGTAGTGTATTAGATCATTGTGTATTACACATTTCAAGGAGGAATGTCGGTTTAAACCGCGGTCGTCTCAAGCGCAATAGGGCCTATTTCGTTGTCACAATACTACAAGGTAGGTTTGGTAGCGGAAAGTTAGTCTAAGTTCGTACTAATCAGACTTCAATGTACTAAATAGTTACGATATCACGATCGGGCATGTGTTACTATTCCTAGCGTTACCCGCTTCATATAAAAAAGTACAAAATACCCACGTTCCGCGATCTTCCCTGACAATGACTTACATTATAACTTACATAGCCAAACATCACAACGTTATATGCGGTGTATGTATAGGTGTGGGTGTATAAAATGTTTTTATAATAACGATCACATTATAATAGTCATTCTTGTAAGCATTCCAACTAAATCCGACGCGAACGATCAGCCGCGTCGAACCCTACACAGTATGAAACACAGTTGAACTATAAAATCATTTTAATATTACTCTACCGTACTTACGACTGACTAACTAACCTAAATAATATGATATAGAAAATGCTCTTATGTTATTATAGAGATGCGATAAAGAAGCCAATTTTTGGTTTTTATTATTGTAATTATTATAATACGGCGTTGTTTCAACGCCATTTTAAACTAGGGCAGCGGCCGGTTTCGCGTTTTCCCACAGACTCGCTTCGATTTGATCCTTTCACGTCAACACCAAATCAATTGTTTGTATCTAATCTAAAATCAGTCAACAAAAATCATAAGCGACCAAAGAGGTCATTATCTACTATTCAAAATAATCTACTTAGCCGATCTCACGTTTAGGAAACAGCGAAATCGGCGGCACTCTTTGATTAATTTAATTAGTTTACGAACAGATTCATTAGTATGAAAAAACCGGCCAAGTGCGAGTCGGTCTCGTGCACTGAGAGTTCCGTACAAATTAAAGCGAGCAAAAATGAATTTGGGGCACACATTGTTTTTACGAAAAACAAAGTATCTTTTGCGGTTTAGTTGCAAGTCAACGAGGAATACCCGATAGGTTTAGATTCCCACGGTTTTTAAATAAAAAAACATTTACAATATGGCTATTTCTTCTGATTTGTAGCTGAGTTTTTCATATTAATTTTAACTCGATAAAAGGGTCTTGAAAGACAGAAAACAAAGTGTACCTTATAATAGTTCTTTTTTTCTATTTTGACGTACGGAACCCTAAATGGAGCCTCATAAACTTGTACTATGAACCAAACATGAGTCTAATAAACGTGTGCTACTTCAGAAACTTAATTACACTCGATTCTTCAACCCAACATCCTAGACTGAGAATGAATTTACTATACAAAATTGACTTTGTCCCGCGAACTAATGGAGTAAAATGATGCTGGAAGATGCGAGATGAGTTTCAATTTCACTAAGATCTAAACTAGTGATAGATTTGTTTGAGAAATGGTGTTCAATTGTGTTTGTTCGTTAATTCAGGTTTCGCATTATGTTATTACAGTCATCATCAGTATGAAGACGATCACGGTATTATGATATGAAGTACTCTTGATTAAGTCTGAGGGGCTGTTTCACCATCCATTGATTAGTGTTAACTGGCGGTTAGGTGTGACGCCGTCTCTATTTGTTTTGTTCGAATAGACGGAGACGGCAACATATTTAATCGTCGGTTAACACTAATCAATGGATGAAACAGCCCCTGAATCTACCAAAAACGAATGACAAGACAGCCTCTAGGGACGTTATGTTTGAGATCAAAGTGCCCCCTATGGAATGATCTTGAGCTAACCAGCTTTCTTCCACCAATAAAAGCCCGATATTTCGATTTACTAGCGTCATGGTAGCATGGTAGCCGTGCCTTGGTGGCGTATTGGTTTGACCTAATGGCCCTCAATCAGAGCATCGTGGGTTCAAATCCGGGCTCACACCTCCAGATTTCAAAATTCATATGCAAAATTGCAGTCCAGGGATGGTCTTAGCAATGCATAAACAATGCAGCTCCACAAATTGTTTCCAGGTTCAATTTCTATGCAAAAACTAACATTGAGCATCTCGACAATCTAGAGGCTGTCTTGTCGACAAATCGGAACCGACATCACAATGAGGGTTTCATGACGGGCGAAATATCAGTCGATGGTGTTATAGGTGAAAAACTTTAGTAAATGGCCAGAGGCCGTATTGCCTAACGTTTCTGACGCTCGCGATCGCAATCAAATGACAGTTTTTGTATGAGAAATCTGTCATTTGATTGCGATCGCGAGCGTCAGAAACAGTTTTTGTATGAGAAATCTGTCATTTGATTGCGATCGCGAGCGTCAGAAACAGTTTTTGTATGAGAAATCTGTCATTTGATTGCGATCGCGGGCGTCAGAAACAGTTTTTGTATGAGAAATCTGTCATTTGATTGCGATCGTGAGCGTCAGAAACAGTTTTTGTATGAGAAATCTGTCATTTGATTGCGATCGCGAGCGTCAGAAACAGTTTTTGTATGAGAAATCTGTCATTTGATTGCGATCGCGAGCGTCAGAAACAGTTTTGTATGAGAAATCTGTCATTTGATTGCGATCGCGAGCGTCAGAAAAGTTTTGTATGAGAAATCTGTCATTTGATTGCGATCGCGAGCGTCAGAAACGTTAGGCAATAGCCTCAGTTGTATGTAGTAGTAACGTGTAAATTGACGTTCCAAATTCGCAAAATGATTTAAGCTCCATATCAATACGTTATTTGTCATTTTTTTATATATTCTATAAATTAAAACTTCACAACGTCTGTTATCAAATAGAGAAACAATTTATAAGCTACCTTTACAAATAAGAAAGTTATAAAGGTTTGAAATTCAAGATTAGACAGAGAAAGACATACTTGCATGTGACGTCACAAGCAAGCAGCGCCATACTTGCTGCATAGAGAAAAGCGTTTGAGAAAGAAAGACAGGTATAAAGATTTTTCAAAAAATAACTATAAATCTAAATTAACACAGATTTAAGTTTTCTCTTCGCTAAACACTGTCTGTATATCTATATTTTCATAATAATATATCAGGCATGGCAGATTCAGGAGTTGTCAAATACCGTATTATACGTCAGGTCATTTACTTAAGTTTTATACATATAGTAACGGGAGTCCGTTTGACGTTAGTCTTGCTTGTGACTGGCTCTTTATATTTAACCAATTCCAAACGTGATGCAAATGTCAAGTTTGCCTAACGGAGCTGGCAACACTAGCGCCATCTAGCCTGCCACAGAAACCTTTATCAGGAGTGTCCTAATTTGCATTCGGTGTTGTCCAAATTAGTGGTAGGTAGGAACATAACGCGAAACACACGGCTTTAGTAACCTAATAATTCACCTAATCATTTGACTCTTAGCTAACATCTCAAAAGAAATCTCGAAGGTGGAGCAAAGTCAAGCGCGTTTCATACAAAAAAAAAGACGCGATCGTCGCTTTTGAACCAGCTGATAATTCCTCTAAGCTCGGGGTTAAAATCCGTGCGGTTATGAAATTTTGACATATTTTTATTATTAACATGTAAAATAGCGTAACTATTCCGACGAGGCGTCCGCGTCTTTTTTTTGAGTATACATGGCGCCTTAGTAATACTTAGCTTTGTCGGCTTGGCCGGGCCCCACTGCCCACTGCTGGGAAAGCCACGTTAACTAATAATCAAAATTTATTTTATTCATAAGTAAATTTAGTAATTTCTCGATAATTTCGAGTGGTTTTTTCCATGGAATCAAAGTTCATCTTGTAGATAGGTACAACTAAATGTTAAAATGAGTTGGTGATGCTATGGGTATCACAGTAAATAACTAAATTCTTGAGACTTGATCCTGCAAAGATATCGTTAAAATCATCTCGACCCAGTCTGCCGCGAGGATGTGTTGCGAGAAATGTGTTTTTCATTAGCCAATAGAATTTACCTCGCCTCAATCCGCTCAGCTGTTTCCACCGGAGATGTGCTGTGCGAGATAGGTAAACGAAGCGTTTCTGTTGATTCATGAAGAACACATTCCTCGCACACCTTTGGTGGAAACGGAGCGTACCAAGCTTGAAAGAAAGCTCCAGCCATTAAAAACTGTTATGTACAATTGTTAACGAAGATGAATAATTTTTGTTCTGGTTATTGTATAAGTAACGTGGGTCCATCAGCGGGCAGGTGGCAGGGTGGGTATTGCGAGGCACTCAGCAGGGCGGGTCCGCCTTGGGCAGCGGGCGCACCAGATACAACTTCTCCCCCGCTGTTTGGTGTAGATGGCGCGCGCTGGTAGTGCGCCACCAGCTGGTCCAGAGTGGGGAACTTGCGCTGCCGATGCAGTACAGACAGCGCGCCCGCCACGTGCACGCGGAAGTGCTTGTTGCGGCCCGGCGCCTTCAGGGACACGGAGTAGTCGCCCACCTGGGGGGTCCAACAACAATCCTCATCATTGTTCATTATAGTACATTCTGTCTTAGGGCGGTAAATAAGGAATTACGAACAAGAGTCTATTAGAAGCCTGAAGTCGAAGACTGAGGGCTTTAATGAGTCGATGTTCGTAATTCTAGTACCGCCCGTGTGCAACATACAATGTTTTTCATCACATTTGCGATAAAATTGTATGGCGGCCGCTCTTGGCAGCCACGCTTTCAACCGACCTCCCCCCCCCCCCCCCTCCGCAGCATGTGCATGACGTGTGTGCACGGAGCAGCAGCACACCATGCAGTAACAAACTCATTTACCGACCGCGGGCTTCATGGCATGAAAATTAGTACGAGTAATGACTCATTTACCGACCACGGTTCGTTTCATGAGAAGCACATTAAGGTCGAGGGTTTTATTTGAGTGGTTGTAACCAAGGTAGCCTGCATGTTACGACACTGTTTACGAGCAAGTGTGATGAAAATGTTCTTAAAATTATTTTACAAATAATGGCGGTACCTTTGCGTACTATCATAGACGGATTTGCAACGGACTGAGCTGTGTTCCCAATCACAATCGTAACAATGTTACTTTTATATTTGTATCATTTTAATGGTTTATCGAGGGTTATGTGATATTTCACTGCAATAGCCAAATCAAATCCTAACCTGACTTGTTAAGGTTTAATTGTTCGAAAATGGCTAAACTGAGCAAATGTTGCCATACATTCTTCCGGAACGTGACTTCATTGGCAAACTACTTTCCGTTGACGTTCGCGTCGTCACAGCCTAGCACTAGGGCCTAGTGAGTATATGTTTGTATATGTTTTAGTAGAGAAGTAGAGATTTATGAATGCGCTCACGTTGGTCTCGGAGTCCCTTATGAGGAAGTCCCCGTCGTGTCCGTGCTGGTTGAGCAGCGCGTCGCACTGCGTGCGCGTGACGGCGCCGTAGTACCAGGCGCGGCCCGCCGCGCCCGCCCCCCCGCCCCAGCGCCCGCGCCGCCCGCCCCCGCCCGACCCCGCCTCGCTGCATTAAAAAAAAAGTTAATAGCCAAAAAACAAGTTGATTACTAGAGAGCTAATTTGAACCAGCTTTTTTTTTTATTATTCAACTGGATGGCAAACGAGCAAGTGGGTCTCCTAATGATAAGAGATCACCACCGCCCATAGACACCTGCAACACCAGGGGGATTGCAGATGCGTTGCCAACCTAGAGGCCTAAGATGGGATACCTCAAGTGTCAGTAATTTCACCGGCTTTGTTATTTTGGATATTATTTCGAAATTCTTAAGATTATTTTTTTCAATGAACCAGTTGTACTTTATAAAGTACATTCGGCCGTTATCCTTAGTTTTAACTGGTCCTTTATAAAGTAGGCGAGGGCCCACGACCAACGACCCACGAGGCTATACCTGTAGGGCATGGCGAGGTAGTCGGCCAACTCCTGTAGGTAGTTCCGCGGCACGAGCCCGACGCGGCCGCGCGAGTCCCGCGCGCGGTACCACTCCGGGTCGGACGGGGGCCGCTCCACGATCTCCAGCCGGTCGCCCTTCTCGAACGATAGTTCCTGCTCGTTGTTTGACGTGAACGAGTAAAGCGCCACCTGCAAGTTACAGTTTGGTAAGGGCCGGCCTTAAGAGCGTTTAGACCTGCTGAGCTGGCAATGTTGCATTTTTGTGAGTTTTTCTCGATTATTCTATAAAAATTGAATGATAATTAATAATGTTGTCTGATATAAGTTAATGTGTCTACTCCAATAATTATTCGTGATAGACTTTTATATTCCTTAAAAACGTATAATTATTGGAGTAGCCATATTAACTTATATATTAAGAAGGGTTCTATCAGACACCATTTTGAATTTTCATTCAATTTTTATGGAAAAATCGAGGAAAAACTAACAAAAATGCAATGTTGCCAGCTCAGCAGGTATAAACCCTCTTAAACATCTGGGTGCAACGGGCGAGTGTTGCCTTTAACGCCCTTTTTGATGCAACAAGCGACAAAATGACAGATCGTGTTTGTTAAACATAGAATACGACGAGGATAACCTCCTGCGACCGGTCATCATAAAACAAAATATGACATCGAAATCTAAACCTTAATGTCTCATAGATAAAGTTGAATTTATTTTTTTGTAAGTTCGAATAATACAGGGAAAATGACACTTTATTCTTTTTTCAAACTGCTGCATGCTAACAAAATGAACTAGTATTATCACTTTCAACCCCAGGAGGCTAATTATGTTAAAATGTACTTTTACCCCCCAATTTCAATAGAAATCGGTATACATGCACACTTAACCCCACTGGAAGTTAAGTGTGCTTATAGTTCAGTGTACTTAACCCCAAGGTTAATGAACTCTGGCATTTTTCCAAACCGCAGTCACGCGATTTACAAGAAAGCTGCTTTTATACTCCGAAGTTAGAAATTTAAATTTCGTATCATGCCGCCCTGCTCACGCTAGTATTATTCAATAAGAGGTTGTACGGTACGATTCGAATTCCGGAATAGCCCCCCTGGCCCAAGCAAGTCGGCCTACTTACGACGATGTCCAATACGTTCTCCGCCATGGCGTACGTATGTACAGGGTCCTCGTTGTCGCCTTCTTCGCTCGTGTAGTTTGAAGGGAACCTGTGGAGAAAAGTGGTTTTTAGTACAGCGTCAATGAAGACTGCGATTTGGGAGCGCCAAAGTTCGCATACTTTTCATTAGTCATACTGTAATGTTTGTCCGAATCATCGTTTGTCATAATTTTTTCCCCACTGAAACCTCAAATTTTTCTGAAATTTTAAATGTTCGTTCTATAGTCAAGTCAAAAGTCAAACTATCTTTATTCAATTTAGGATATAACAAGCACTTATGAATGTCAAAAAAAAATCTACCACTCTCATCATCATCATCATCATGTCAGCCGAAAGACGTCCACTGCTGGACATAGGCCTCCCCCAAGGCTCTCCACTCAGACCGGTCTTGTGCTTTTCGCATCCACCGCGACCACTCTCCACTGTAGAAAACTATAGGTTAGATTAGGTTTGTTTTTTAACAATTCTGAACAATTATTGGATTCAGAAAAAAAAGAGTTATGACAAACATTCATTCTGACAAACATTAGGTACATTAGAAATTTCAACAAACATAGTTCTTAAGTTTCTATTGTTACTAACATGCTATGGACCAAATTAGTTGTCTGATAATAAAAACATTTTTTTATTTTTATTTTTTAAAGTCGCGAGCAAAAGCGAGTATATCGTACTGTAGTATTAAAGAAATCTAATTAGTCTAGTTTTAAGATAACTTTGCATGCTATTATGTAGCAAAATATGGTTTTGTACTGGAAATGTTAATTTATCACCTATTGTACCATATTTTATGCGAATAAAGACATTTGAATTTGAATTTGAAAGATATCATCAGTGAGTCTGATTTTTTCGTAGATTAAATGTTGGTCTCACTGCTAATATCGATCGCGCGGCATTTATCATGATGATGTGTGCCAAATGTACAATAGTCCGAATTATATATTTTTGAATTTGAATTTGAATTTATGCTCCCTATTTCTGGTCTCGAAAAGCGTGAATCTTCTTACGATTATAACTAACATATAAATATCTGGAGAAACATATAGTCTGTCAAAAAAGAGTAGAAATTAAAAAGTGGCAACACTGTAGTGTCCTCCCTTTTTGGTTTGACAGGGTTTGAAAGGGATGACACTACAGTGTTGCCACTTTTTAATTTCTACTCTTTTTTGACAGACTATAAAGTAGGCAATCTTGTAAACCCGAGTTAGCTACAGAAGAGTGTAAAAAATATATGTGTGCAAAGTTTCAAAAATGCAACACAATCAACAATGAGTACAATGTTTCTTATCTACCCACAGTCTTGCTTCAGGCATTTACTGGAATGTAGGCAGAAGAGCATTCTCCTGTTAGGGCTTGTGCTGTGCTTGGATCAGTCTTTCTTGTTAAACCCTATTAGTTTTTTTTCCCTTGTTCGACCCTCGCCCTTTTCATAAAGCCGAGTTTAGACTTGCAAGAAAAATCGTGCAAGTTGCATTACATTGCGGCGCTCGATTGACCACTACAAACTCGTTGGCTTTACGGCCTCGGAATGTAACGCAACTTGCACGATTTTTCTTGCAAGTCTAAAATCGGCTTTACCTTTAAAGTATCTTGATTAGTGTAATTGTGTTCGGGAATCTGAGAGAACTCCTGGATAATTCGGAAAGCACACCAAGGAATTACGTCAATAACATCCAACAGTTTCCTCCGATCCGAACTGACGTAAGCGCCACATGTTACGTGTCACCAAACTACCTACATCACAATAAGTTTACCAGCCAGCGCCCCTATAGGCACTTGTCTCACCGCCAGCGAGGAAACGATTGGCTATCGACTATTGTCTCGCTCAAGAAACGAACAAAAGATGTAAGATCCTGTGTGAGTAAAAGAGACACATATATTAATAGTTGATC